>NC_090268.1:143083739-143383739 GCF_040414725.1 Anabrus simplex
CTAACAACGTGATTGGCCTGCTTCTGTGTGTTTTGGTATTGGAGACACTCCGTCTCTGTAAAATAGACCACTTTCTGGTTCATATTGTCTGAGCTTGAGAGCGGTTGTTTATTATGTTATGTGCTGTGCGTTGACGTTCTTATATGTCCTTCTATTGGGCGACCTAACCCCTTGGTCTCTGTGTGAGCGTGGGTGGTTCTGATGCTTGGGTCCGTGATACCTTCTGTGTCTAATTTATTTATTGTTCATTTCACATTGCTGTCATTGGCTTTCTTTGCCTATTTTCTACTTTAATTTGTTTTATTCTTTGCTGGGCGCCTTCTGTTTTATCTATGTTGTTTTGGCATGAAACCATGGTAACTTCCCCTTTTTCTCTCTGCTTGAATTTTATGAGATCAGTGCACCCTTCCCTCTTCTCCCATTTTAAGCTCTTTTACTTAATGATATTGTATTCTCGGGGGACGTGATTTTTATTGTTGAGAGTTTTATGTCTTATGTGAGGAATTGAAAGGGAGAATGTTATGATTAGGTGCCGTTACTCCCTAAACTTATGGCTGTTTAAACCTGATGTGCTACAAAGAAATGCTTTGTACCCACCTGAATTCATATTCTTCAATTAATTATGATAGATGCCAAGTCCTTATACCATACTTTTCATCACGTCTTTTATGAAGGTAAGCGTGTGTGAAGGTGCTATAATCAATGAATTTGGTGTATTTTGATTATGGGCCACATATTATTATCACCTATTTGATTTTTGGCCCCCTTGTTTTACCTATGCAACCTTTTTTTAAAATTTTCTCTCCATAATAAATTTAAGTTCTTGCCCTTATTACTGTCATATTTTTATTTCTCTGCGTCTCTTATATGTTTGTTATCTGTAAGAGGCCCGGGTCCAGTTCCTGGCAGTTTTTTGCTAGTTTTGACCAAATCCAACCCACTGGGTCTTCGTCGCATACGTAGTGTCAGTTCAGAGCTTAAATGTTTTTAACATTCGGTATTAACGTTACAGACCATGTGGTTAGAAAGTAGGAAAAAAAAACCCTCACAAGTGGTGGCCAATGTATGCCTTCTAGAGTGTTCTGGATTTGATTGCCATTATTTCCTAGGTACTACACAAGAAGATAACTGGGAAAAGAGCAAGCCAAAGGAAATTTACTTTTGATCTGTGTGAAGACCTCTGAGCATCTTACGTGGCATCTATGAAGTATGAAGAGGTCTGGCCTCGAGGACCATGAAAGTTAAGACACGACACAGAGGCTACAAAGAGACAGAAGTACAAAATTAGTTCTCCATGTAAAAAACCTTACAGCAGCAATATGTTCAGGTTGTGATAATGTAATGTGTGGTGTACCAAATGCAGTGCTAAACATATTCTGTGGTTTCTCATTTTCACGCTAGGCAAATACTGGGGCTTAAGGCTAGAGTCTCTTCCTTCTCAGTCCTATCCCAACGCTGCCATAAGACCTGTTGAGAGCATGTTTGTGCTACGTTTAAAAAAAATGTAAGTTATCTTTTCCATATTCATCTATAAGACAGATGTGCATAGAATAACATTAAGATTAGCAAGATTTAGTACTGTAGATTTAACTTATATACTATCACTACACCAAATGTAAATTACTCATAGTTTTTAAGTATAGTGAATGTATTTATGTAGTTGAAGTATCAGCATTATTCTAATTAACATGTATACATCATCTGTGAATGTTTCTAATTATTGGATTCATATCTCAAATATTAGACCCCTTTTTTTTTTTTTTTTTTTTTTTTTACATTTTTACAACTGCAAAAAGTAAGGGCAGCCAATATGCAGGAACCTCCCTTTCTTGTAGGGTAACGTATAACTTATAGGACTGTCGTAATGAATGCAATAAAATTAGTAAACTGAGATCAACAACTGCACACTCTTGAACACACGATACCATATAGTTGGTGCAAAGCACAGCTATTATTTTCTTAACATATGCATAAGAGTGATGTCAGTGTGTAGTATTTTTAGAGTGTACGAACATAGTTGGTTACTGGTGATGACAAGAACTGAAGGACAGAATAGTCGTGTTTAAATTCAAGATTTTAAACAACACTGCGTGAAAAACTAATTATAACCGACTCTTAGAAGTTCTTAAAAGGTATGGTCAAATGTTCCACCTTTACAATACTATTAAAAAAGCTTATTTAATTATTTAAAAAACATTTAAAAAATAACGGAACATGTTTCATTTATCTTGTAGACGTCATCAGCCGAAAAGATTGAAGATTAAGAACAAAGGACAAATCGTAAATAAGGACGAATCGTAAAAAAAAAAAAAAAAAAAAAAAGTCAATACCATCTACTTAATAGCGAGAAAAGACAGTTTTGGCAGACATTTCATAGACAGGTTAGTCAGCAAAATAGTCAAATCCATTTCAACTTTACTCCGAGAAACAAAAAAGAAAAAGGATTACGCCACCTTCACTTACACCAATAATAATATTTATGAAATCACCAAAATTCTATTTGTCCTCATTCCATAATTGTAACAATAGATCTGGCACTTCCCTCACTATTCCCGTCAACCACTCTTCAATATATAATAGATCCTTCGTTGTGGCTGGGTCACGACTTTGGAATTCACTCCCAGCTGCTGTCAGGAACTCAAACTCAATATAGAAATTTAAGACTGCGTGTAGAGATCACCTGTTGAATACCGCTGATTGTTTCGTGTGTATGATGATGTATGATAGGTTGTGTGATTGTGATTATTATTATTATTATTATTATTATTATTATTATAGTGTAATGTACATAATATTTAGCTTCTTACTCATGTACATAGATCACTTTTATGGCCATACTTATATTTCCATTTACTTTATTACTTATTGTGTTCTCTTTATGCATTGCTTATTTTTCCAGTTTGTATCTTACTTTTTCATTATGACTGTCTCTTTCTCATTTTCTTTATGCTCCGAATTTTATTCTATTTTATTTGTTGAACTCTGCTTTCTTTCTTCATTATATGTTGTCCAAATCTGTAAATTTTAGCTTATCTCTGATTTTATGATAGAATAGTACACTTCTTGTATGTATGTATTATCTGTAGATTAATTATGTGGTTAAGTGTAAGAGAGGGCCACGAGCCCTAATTTTGCCACTGTTCAAATAAAACAAAACAAAACAAAACAAAACAAAACAAAACAAAAAATCAAACAAAAAAATAAATAAATAAATAAATAAATAATTAATTAATTAATTAATTAATAAACAAATAAACAACAAACAAATAACAAACAAACAAACAAACAAACAAAAAATATTCTTAAGAAACATAATGTCAAAATTGCCTTTAAAACAGGCAACAACAACACTAATCTTTTATAATCAGCACAAATCAATAACATTGGGAATAAATACAACAAATCAGATGTGTACAAGTTAAATTGCAACCAATGGTACGCAAGCTACATTGGGCAAACCGGAAGAAGCTTTGGCAGCTTTTTAATTAGATACAAAGAACACGTCAACACCGGCGAACACAAAAAATATTCTGCCATGAGCACTCACATAACAAGAGTCCAATCATTCCGTCACCTCCATAGAGCAGGAATTTAAAATTATTTATATAACAAGGGTAATTTACTCAACGTTTTAGAAAACATCTTTATTAATACAGACCAAAAATGCAATCCTGCTTACAATTTAAACAAAATTTCGGAAATTGTGAACGTAATTTTCGAGGCATCACTCAACAGTTCATATTTCGACAAGCCTCGTAACAAGCTTCTGCACGCAGTCGCTCCCTGCCTATTGGTTCAGACTTTCCCTACTCTCCCCTCATACCAGCCACACACGACCTCCACAGTTCACCTCCAGTCAACCATAAACATCTATACACGCTGAGCTAGCCATTCTTGGGGTAGCGGGAACATAAGTAATCAGATGTGCCGCATTTTTTAAAATTTTCATTCTTTTGTATTACAAGATACTTCAAAAACTTGCCTACTTTTAACGCTAATAATAGCTGTCATTCTCGTTCTTGGGCACTCTACTGCACATTCCACTTATGAAATTACGATCAGATATTTCGCCTACTTCTTTATCAAGAATTGTTAACATCATCACGCCAACAAGACTAACTCAATACCATTTTGCTGGAACCCTCACTCATGTTTAACATACGTTTAACAATTATCTTCATTCCACTGGAACTAGACATTGTGCTCCATATCACCGAGTTTCTACTGACGCATCGGCAATCTGTATGTCAACCCAGCATCATCACGTTGTGAAGAACTCTATTACCAATTTTATTGAACCATCTTAAGTGTCAATATTTTAATTTTCACTTTTAACAGTATTCTAGTGTTGTACTCAGAACATTCCAACATATTCTTCAACATTTAACTGAATCATTCAGTAGTCCGAATTATTTTTAATGTGCTTTTGTCCTTGTCCTTTGTTCTTAATCTTAAATCTTTTCGGCTGATGATGTATACAAGATAGATGAAACATGTTCCGTTATTAAGTATACATATGACAATACGGGCTTTATAATGAAATTCATTTTATGCAATCTTAGTTCTCGCAATGGACAGGAATAATTCAAAATATTCAATCTGCATAAGAAGTTAATAATATTTTGTCTTACCCATAATTTCTGCTGGGCTTTAGTTCCAACTAAGATTCAATATATTCTGCAGATTCGTGTTTAACACATTTGCTGCTACTGTTTCACTGTTGACATTAAGTGGGAGTACATAACAAGTCACTGATGTCTCGTACCGCACTTCGCTGGTGTGTGTGTCACTGGGCACGTGTGACTCTTGCTACAAAAGTAGTTCTGCGGGTTGCTCGTAGATGGCAAAAGTATATTATACGTATATTATTTTGAAATAATGAGATTGTCAGCTGCTAGTCATGTCAAATTCTCACATTTCTCAGCAGGGGGATCCACCAGCGTTTGGTTTAGCAGAAATAATCATTGGAGTCCAGGAGTCGCTCGTGTCTCACGTAGCACAGAGCAGTGTGTTAACATCCCTTCCCACATGCTGATAAAGGTAGATTTACACGAGTATAAATGCATATTTTGATAAACAATAAACAAACATTTTTTGCTTTATACGAAGGTCGATAAAATATAAACAGGATTTTTGTTTCTGAACGTCAACAGTTGGTACGATTGGCCCCACACTTCTGCTATGCTTAGGCAGGACCGCTAGGAGTGGGGAGAGCATGCTGTTAGATATTTCCCGCCATTTCATCAGCAACGCTCACGATGTTGGAGCAATAGGTTTACCCCTCCTCTGCGCAACACATAATTATAAAATTTCTTGCTCATGAAGGAGTTACAGTGGCGGAAATTTGCCAGAGATTGACTGCACAGTTCGGTGATCAAATATTGTCAAGGATGTGTGTGTTTGCCTGGCATAAAAAGTTCAAGGAAGGATGAGAACGTGTGGAAAATCAGCAACATGATCGCCATCCTCGGACCAGCATTACAGACGAAAACATTTGTGCGGTTAAAGACATTACTGACGACGATCGACTGGCAGGAGAGATGCACAATCAATGGTGCTTACTACTGCGAGGTGTTGAACAAGGCGAGGGTTGCATATCGCTGCAAAAGACAAGACCAACCAATTCGACAGGTTGTCCTATTTTTATTTTATTTTATATTTTAGCACTCTCTCTTCCATAATTTTAATGTATCTTCCTATTAAGCATATGTAATTAAGCCATGTATACAAAGATTTTATATTTTATGATATTCTAATAGAATAAGTTTTAAGTTTGTCAAAAATGTTCTAATAGTTCTTAAGTCATTATTTACGTAAATAACAATTATTCGAGATTCAGATTTGGCTGATGATGCTCTATAAGGGAGCGAAACATGTCCCATATATAACTTTTTAACTAATGAAGTTATTTTAAATGTGACAACATTATAATGTATTGAACAGGTGGATTCATAATAAAACTTTATTATTGTATAGGTTGTCCTCCTGCATGACAATGCGTGGCCCCATACTGCAGCTCTGTCTCCCAGCTACAGGAAATGCACTGGACTACACTTGATCATCCTCCTTACACGCCAGACTTATCACCCTCTGATTTCCATTTGTTCAGACCGCTTACCAAAGCTCTTTTGCTTTTTGCTTTTTGTTTTTTTGCTAGTGGCTTTACGTTGCACCGACACAGATAGGTCTTATGGCGACGATGGGATAGGAACGGCCTAGGAGTTTGAAGGAAGCGACCGTGGCCTTAATTTAAAGAAGCTCTAGGAGGGCAATGATTTGAAGATTACGAGAGTGTGGAAGACTTCGTGCGCAACTGGCTGGTGACATGACCCTGTTCTTTTTACGATGAGGGCATCAAAAAGCTGCCCATACGCTGGGACAAAGCATTTCCAAAGCAGGAAACTATGTGGAAAAATAAATTGTAATTGCCTTGTGTTTTTAATAAATGGATTTAAATAAAAAATAAAATCCCATTTATATGTGATCCCCCATCGTTATTAAAGCACTGCATATAAAATTGTAAAATAACATTTTTTAAATAATACTGTTGTCTATTCGAACCCAACAGTCTATTTCCTTCACTGATCTCTCAATTCCCAAAAATATTTACACTCATGATTTCACTAATTTTATTATTATAATCTGGAAATTTATATCTTGAACACAGTAAGTCAACTTTCAGCATTTATATACTTGATTAAAACATCCACTGCACATGAACGGTTTATTTGGGCATTCCTCAAAGTACGTTGTCACCTGCTTTGTTTTCTTGTCAACATTTTTTTATGTACCACATTCTTGTTGAGCTTTGAAGCAATCTATACATAGTGTTCAAACTTTTCTGCCTGGTCTTTCCAATCAGGCTTCTCGTGACCTCTTCAAATTGCAGTAATGGCATTGTTTTCTTCTTTTTCAGACATCATGGTATGAAGAATCCAAGCATTAACCAAGGCTGTTCCAATCATAACTTCTAGGGCTACTTTCCTGTACCATTTTAATCTTTTCCATATACCTGAACAGTATGAAGACATTTGGTCAATGAAACAGATCCTCTATTTAGTTCCATTGTAATCAAGAACAAAGAGAGGCTTCCTGACAGGTGGTTCACTGTCTCTGCTTCTCTTTCCAAAGTCTACTAGAAAGTCACTGTGGCTCAGCAGTATTGAAAGCATTTGAACAGGTCACTTGTCAACCCACTTGATGACTCAAGTACTGTGCTGACACATCTTACCCACCACCTCTCCTTTCTTCGATTTTTTGTTTCACCTAGTTGTATAACAATTTATTACAGAGTTTTTTCCTCCTGTTCAATACATGAAACAGTTTTGACACTTAAGATTTAAAAATCTATATATGTTTCAGTTCTAATCTGGGTTATCTTCAATAGAAAATATTATTAAAACATGGTAATAATTTAAAAAATTAAAATTATATAGAGGAATTTTGCTAGGGGCTTTACGTCGCACCGACACAGATAGGTCTTATGGCGACGATGGGATGGGAAAGGGCTAGGAGTTGGAAGGAAGCGGCCGTGGCCTTAATTAAGGTACAGCCCCAGCATTTGCCTGGTGTGAAAATGGGAAACCACGGAAAACCATCTTCAGGGCTGCCGATAGTGGGATTCGAACCTACTATCTCCCGGATGCAAGCTCACAGCCGCGCGCCTCTACGCGCACGGCCAACTCGCCCGGTATATAGAGGAATGAATATCGGCAAATGGGAAAACAATTTCCAATGTGCGACATCTAAAGATATGGTTAGTTGCCAATAAGTATTGAAACTGCAACAAATATTGCCGAGTTAGAAATGTCTGCAAAAGAAAAGAAAAACCAAATTAATTTGTTGGAAAAGAAGAGAAAGGTGGAGTGTTGAGTTAAATAGTAAAATAACAAACTGACCTCCCGCTGCTCAGTGGAATGGAGTGCTCCTTACCATGGACTAGTGCAAACCAAGTTGTTTGGTGCAGAGAAATGGAGCTGTTGACAGGAGGGGCAAGGAAGGAGGGGCTGAGGATGTAGGTAAGAACTTGAAGTGGGGAAAGCAGAGCCCTCATTCACTGGGGGAGGGATCATGTGTTGTTGGGCATATGTTTACAAAGAAATGGAGTGAAGATTTTGTATAAATTTAATTTTTCATTAATTTCATTTAAATTGTGTTCTGGATTGTTGTATTGATCTATATGGATGTTTGTTTAGGTTTTCTAATATGTTAAGCAAGGGGCTTTTCTGTAAAGAGCAAAGGATTTTTAAAACTTGATTATTCAACATATACTTATGAATGAAATCTTTCATACGTGTGCTGATAGCTGAAAAACTGTTGTACTTGCTGGCATTTAGATGCTCCTGATATCTCATTGTAAAATTCCTACCAGTTTGTCCAATATAGGAAGCTTTACAAGATCGATAATTCTGTACACTCCTGAGTTAAGATAATAATAATAATAATAATAATAATAATAATAATAATAATAATAATAATAATAAAATAAGTTATTATAAAATAAGTTATTATTATTATTATTATTATTATTATTATTATTATTATTATTATTATTATTATTGAGTGTGGGTTAAACAATAGATATGAATTAGTATTTGCTGTTTTATATGCTATTTTTATATCATGTTTTTTGAAGATGATGTAGATATGATAAAGCGTTAATGTGAAAGAAGCATAGCCTTTCTTAGGGGTCGGATCCTGAATTAAAGTGGTATTATGCTTATTCTTGATTTTGTTAATTATTTTGTCTATAAAATGTCTGTTACACCTATTGCTTTCAGGTATGGCAGGTAGCATTTATTTAATTATTGAGATCTTTACACGAAAGAGGAATTATTGAGATCTTTATTTACGGGAAAGAGGAATCTTAAAAGCTCTATGTATCATACTAATACATGCGCTATCTTATGGGCTCCTGGATGTAGTGATGTTTATTTGATGGTATTAATAGTCTATGTGGTTTTCAGTGAATTTAGAAGATAAATTATTACGGGGACAGGGAGAACTAAATAACTCAGTGATTTGTTGCTTTCAGATTATTTCATAAATTTTGTTTGTGGATCTATTTCATTTAAATACAGAAGTTGAGTAGATCGTCACTGTTATTAAGATGTAAATCAATGATGGTGAACACATCATCTACATAGCATGTCCAATGCAAGATACCTTTAAGCGTGCCGATAATTTTGGTTTCTTTGATGTGCTCTAAATATATCTCTGCTAAGACAGATGAACAGATTTTAAATCTTAAGTGTCAAAATACTTTACTGTACTAAACAGGAGGAAAACTTTGTAATAAATTGTTATATAAGTTAGCTGTCTATACAGAAAACCAGGAAATTTATATCTTGTGGTTTTGTTTCACTATCAATGGTAGTCCAAGTCTATTGCTACAAAGGGTCCCACACACAAATGTTTCGTTCCTCACAAGTTCTGCTAGAGCTATACTGGTGTAGAAATTATCAGCATTGAGGATACGACCTTCACTTATAAGTCCACTAATGAACTTCATTACAACAGAATGAGCACGACCAACTCCGCTTTCACTCGCACTGAATTTTCCTGCATAGATCTTCATTCTAACAGTATAGCCTTCTTTCATACATAGTTTATAAACCTTAACTCCATATCTATAAGTTTTGTTAGGAATGTACATTCTGAAAACTACAGCCTCTCCAAGGAATGATAGTTTCATCAATAACCATTTATTTCCCCATTTTCAAGGGGAATTTTCAAAATTTTGGTTTAATTTTTCAATGAGGGGTTGAATTCAATGGTTGATGGTCAGCTTCGTTGTTCACAATTTCCTTTACGTTGCACTAACACAAATAGGTAATATGGCAACGATGGGATAGGAAAGAGCTAGGGTGGGAAAGAAGTGTCCGTTGCCTAAACACTTTTCATGCCAGGCTGTTAATGTAGTGGTCGTGCTAACAATACCAAGGCAATTTTAATGAAAATGCAAACAGGAAAACATTCTCCTGCTTACACTTTGGAGGTAAATCCATATTCCTTTTTTTTTTTTTTTACTTTTTTTTTTTTACAGCACACAGGTGAATAGAGAACATACGAGTGTCACTATAATTGCAATAGAGTTTAATTTTTTTATTTAATAATGTTTGAATTTTTAATTTGTTTTTTAAATTTAAATTTCAAATTTGCCCTTATTTTTACTTATATAGTGTATTTTTTATCACTGGTATGATGCCTTTGTGAGAATAGTTTTCTGTTCAAAATTAAGTGAATAAAGTTTGTATGTAATTCTTGATAGTAGATTTTGAGATTGACTAATTTTTACAAAATTATGCACACGCAGGTTAAATACACAATGACCTCCGGTATTAGGCGGATTATCTGTGTCACCTGTACCTTTCTCCCAGTCACTGTTCGAACTATCAACAGAATCTGAGAAAACATCTGTCAGTTCACATTAACTATCAGAGCTACTTGAAATTATTCCTACCTACGTCGGAGATACATTCACCACATGGCATTGCCTAGGCAATGGACTTACAAAAATATCACTGTTGTCAGAAGATGTACAGTCGTCACTGTCATCGAGCGATAAATAGCTCTCTAATAAATCACTGAATGTTAAAACATTGGGTATTTCATCCTCTTTCATATACTTAGTCATCTTTACACTACTGGAGGTAAATAAACAAATGTATAAACAAGCGTGATAACAAGCGACACGAAGCAGCAGAGCATAGGGCTACCACGCACGAAACTTGCAATGCGTCAAAAGAAAGCTCTTACAAAACTTCACTGATATCCACATCGCATGTTATCGATATTTCCAGAGAGTAAAAGCTTCAATATTTCCAGAGGTATTACTTATGCTGCCATCGTGCAGCAGGGAATGAAGATACAGGCGAAAGAAAAACATGACCAGCAGATCGGCCCCCGGCATTTTTAGCAGCAGCTCAGATGGCCGGTAGATCGGCTGCCTGGCACTGTAAGAGCTAAGGTACAGCCTGGTGTGAAAATGGGAAACCACGGAAAATCATCTTCAGGGCTGCTGACAGTGGGGTTCGATCCCACTATCTCCCGGATGCAAGCTCACACCTGCGCGCTCCTAAGCACATGGTCAACTCTCCCAGTCAGCTTTGCTGTATGTGAAGTCTCAGAATCTCAAGAGAAGAAGGAAACGATCCCATGGCATTACCCGTTCAATCAGTGTTGCCAACTTAGTGGATTTTCCGCTAAATTTGGCGGATTTAGAAGACTGTTGGCGGAGAAATATAACATTTAGCGGACAGCAGAATTCTTGGCAGAATTCTAGATTTATTATAGCGGAATTTGGTGTTTTATCCATTTTACGTTTTTCTAAATTTGTACTCCAGTCTCTCTCCGAGCTATTCCATATTTATTATTGTCAGGAGCTAGCAGTCACATGAGGAAAACATGTTATTTGGATTTGATGTTATGAAATCATGGTATCATAAATTTGTAATGCGTGGTGAAAGGTTACTTATCTCTTAGTTGACGAATGACAACAGATAATGAAACTGCGAGAGAGTAGCATTTATATTTATGCTAGGAAGGAAGACCGTTTAATGAACTGGCCTGTTCTGTGTGTGGCCCTTGAGGTAAAGGATTCACCTAGTTTGCACCCGGCAGTAAAACGCCTACAAGTTTTAGCCCGCCGGCTCGCAGGCAGGCGTTAATCCCAGTGAAACTCACAGATCAGGTGAGTACAGACATTTACTTTTATTTTTAGTATTATTTATTATTATTATTGCTCATTATTTGAGATCGCATTTCTTGGTGGAATTTTAGCGGATTTTTAGTAGTATTTAGCGGATCTTGAAAATATAAGTTGGCAACGCTACATTCAATAAGTCGCACATCATAAGTCATTCTTGGACCAGTATGAGTTGATATTTGGGTGAGGACCACGACCCATACACATGATAATTCTTCCTAGAAATTGTTTCATTTCTTCAATATTAGTTTCCTTCCATTTCAAACTTCTGGACTTTCTTTTCTCATTATGATTTTGCTTAAACTGTATGGCATACCTTTTGGTTTCCTGAACCATCATTTCTAGTAGACTTATCACTGAAGAGAGAGTATATATCAATGGGCTGTCTGTTTTCTAAATGCAACTGAACCTTTGCCTCCCCAGTAAAAACAGGGAAGCCTAAATCATTTCTGGTTAAATCACCCCAAATGCAGTCTGATTTTCCTGACTGTGTTTTAGCTTGTTCACCATCACTTTCACTGTGGCTCTGTGTCGGTTCCAGAGGACACTGATGAAGAAGAACTTGATAATGAAATACTGGGATCCTAAATATCATTACATTCAATATTTTCATATCCTAAAAGATCCTCAATATGCAACTCCTCTAATGGTTTTTATAAACAGGATCTTCTGATTCATTGTGAAGAACCCAAACTGGAAAAAAACCCACACACTCTCTCTCTCTCTCCTTATAGTTGAGAATAAGATGATGAACTCTATAACTTTCTGTAATGAAAGTATCATTCTTAGCATGATGCTGCATAGGAAGATACCCAATTGTAAATCCTGCAGTTACGTCGCACGCTGTCGCAGCAGATTCCTCCAGGCCAATAATGACACTACAGCATGATAATATTACAGGATATTAGAATCATTCTGTATTGACAGTTTCCACTTTAATTTAATCCTCCTTTGTAAAGCATGATAATACTTGATAAACTATGTAAAGCTCCTACTGTTGTCCACTGCAGTTGAGCAAGACATCTGTCATCTAATAAAAATGTAAGGCAGTGGTGACTTGTTTAGCAAATAGTGAAAATTGTATTACTGTACATCCGTGACTCATGAGGAGTCACCCGCGCCTCGTAGTATAAGGTAGCTGTCAAATGTACACCAATGCCATAGATCATAGATACCCCCTGTGACTTGCTGTCATGCTGTTATATCGTAGCAGCATAAGCTTAAATGCGTGTTTTGTCCAGCACCACACTTTAGTGCTGTATGAGTCATATGTGACTTACAAGGCAGTGAGCGTGTTAATCATATCATGAGTTACAGCAAAACCATAATTTCTCAACTCAGTTATATAATCTAGTACTTGGGTATTGATGCCAGGATATTTACCTTTACAGTACCACGCATAAACCTAACTTTTATTTGCCACACTCAGTTTTTATTTTTGGACATCCCAATATTTCAGCATGTTAAATTGAATATTAAATTCTTTGTCTGTTGGCTTCACAGCTTTTTCTGCAAGAGACAGTTTTTAATTTGAAAGCTGTTGTAGAAGTACACTTCTAGTTTTTTGTGTTCTTTATCTCGATAATTAAAAGAAAAATAACTTAGCAGTACGCTGTTATTAGTTATTTAAAGATCCTCCTTATCAATAGAATTCAAAAGCCTAGTATATTTGCTTAGTATAACTAATAACAGTGATTTAAATCAATGTGGACCATGGGGGCCATTTTTGGTCAAAATTATAGATACTTAGCAGTAGACTATCACAAAAAACATAGGTCAGTATCAAATGGAAGTTATGGCATTGTTGTAGATTCATTAACATTCAAAACACAATTCTGCACTGTTACAGTAGTGCTATGAAAGAATTCGCTACAAAGTGGAGCCCATTTCCTTCTTTGACAAGTTACGTTTATTCACTATGTCCTGAAATGCTGGGGGGCAGAGAAGGGGAACTAATACACAAGTACATACAGTATATAGACAGATGGGTAGGTCAGTGAGAGAAGAGGACAAACATGAAAACACAAAAGGCTCGCTCAATCAGTCAATCCAATCACTCAAATAAATCAATAAACAAATCAATCAATCCAATCAAGCAATCAATAAACAAATCAATCAATCCAATCAATAAACAAATCAATCAATCAATCAATCAATCAATCAATCAATCATCTGCTGCCCAGGTGGCAGATTCCATTTTGGGAAGTGTACATCATAAACTGATAGACATTGTTTCCTACTTACTATGCCACTGCAGAAGAAACCAATGGTAAAGAATTAGACTCTAGTACTTGTTGATATGCTTCAATTAAACCATCATCTGGAGAGAACTGGAAGAGTTGGGCAATCCTCCTTGCTTTAGTGCAGATGTTTTTAATATCTTCCTCAGATGGCTTTGCTGGAAGCTGGGCAATTAAATTGCCAATATATGTTCTAACAATTTTCAGACAATGATTTTTGCAGGAATATTTACTAAGTGTTATCCGTGTTTCAAAATCTGATTTGAGCCTGTAAATATTTTTCACTTCTTTAAGAGGTACATCATCAATGTCAACTTTTGTCTTGCTAAAATTTATGGAAGTGGAACAGAGCAGGTTCATGTACTTGTAACCCACATCGGACTGTCCTTCAGCAAGAATTCTGCATTTAATCCGCTCACAGCATTTCTCAAAAAGATCTGGCTCCAAACTGTGCACTATTTCAAGAGCTTTCATTTCCTCATCCCCTTCAATATAGCTATCGATGCAGAGCATGTAAGCTTCCTCACGAAGATGTACAGACTTGTCTGCAATAAGCAAAGCTTCCTTCAACATATCTTTCTCTCCCTGCTTTATTATTTTGCGAATAAGTAATAACAAGATCTTGAACTGGAAGAAGAAAGAAAGAAAACACATTAGTAATTTCAAATTTTGAATACCTTGTAGTAATGTAACACAATCCTGGGTGTGATCATGCTTGAAAATGCAACCATAAATAGGGGGAATTAATTTTAAATGGATTTAATTTCAGTACAAAATTCTGATTATTTTTAAAAAGTACATAGGTCCAGTTAAAAAAAAACAAAGTTTTCACAAAAAGTAACAAAGAAAACACTGGTGAGCAAGAATTACAACCTTCCAAAAACCTACATTACATAAATACATTATCATTATAGACTGATGTGCCAATCAGCGTTCAGTCGGCAAGTCTCTGAATTTACTAGACATTGCCACAATCCCCTATTTGCAACCAATTTTGTGGCCTCATTTAGTTCTATACCTCTTATCTTTAAATCGTTAGAAACTGAGTGTAACCACCGTCATCTTGGTCTCCTTCTACTTCTCTTATTCTCCATAACAGAGTCCATTATTCTTCTAGGTAACCTATCCTCCTGAATTTGCCTCACAGGACCCCACCACTGAAGCCGGTTTATGCGTACAGCTTCATCCATCGAGTTCATTCCTAAATTAGCCTTTATCTCCTCATTCCAAATACCCTCCTGCCATTGTTCCCACCTGTTTGTACCAGCAATCATTCTGGCTACTTTCATGTCTGTTACTTCTAACTTATGAATAAGATATCCTGAGTTCACCCAGCTTTTGCTCCTGTAAAGCAAAGTTGGTCTGAAAACAGACCGATGTAAAGACAGTTTCGTCTGGGAGCTGACTTCCTTCTTACAGGATACTGCTGATCGCAACTGCGAGCTCACTGCATTAGCTTTACTACACCTTGATTTAATCTCACTTACTATATTACCATCCTGGGAGAACACACAACCTAAATACTTGAAATTATCTACCTGTTCTAGCTTTGTATCACCAATCTGACATTCAATTCTGTTGAATTTCTTACCTACTGACATCAATTTAGTCTTCAAAAGGCTGATTTTCATACCATACTCATTGCACCTATTTTCAAGTTCCAAGATATTAGACTGTAGGCTCTTGGCACAATCTGCCATTAAGACCAAGTCGTCAGCATAGGCCAGACTACTACTACTACTACTACTACTACATTTCCACCTAACTGAATCCCTCCCTGCCATTTTATACCTTTCAGCAGATGATCCATGAAAAATACGAACAGCAAAGGTGAAAGATTACAGCCTTGTCTAACCCCTGTAAGTACCCTGAACCAAGAACTCATTCTATCATCAATTCTCACTGAAGCCCAATTGTCAACATAAATGCCTTTGATTGATTTTAATAATCTACCTTTAATTCCATAGTTCCCCAGTATGGCGAACATCTTTTCCCTCGGTACCCTGTTATATACCTTCTCTAGATCTATGAAACATAAACACAACTGCCTATTCATCTCATAGCATTTTTCAATTACCTGCTGCATACTGAAAATCTGATCCTGACAGCAACTCTGTGGTCTGAAACCACACTGGTTTTCATCAAACTTCCTCTCAACGACTGATCGCACCCTCCCTTCCAAGATGCCAGTGAATACTTTGCCTGGTACACTAATCAATGAGATACCTCGATTTCATGTTCCCTTGCTTATAGATAGGTGCAATTACTGCTTTTGTCCAATCTAAAGGTACCATACCAACACTCCATGCTAATCTTATTCTATGAAGCCATTTCATCTCTGCCTTCCCACTATACTTCACCATTTCAGCTCTAATTTCATCTATTCCTGTTGCTTTATGATCATGGACTTTATTTACCATCCTTTCCACTTCCTCAAGCATAATTTCACCAACATCATTTTCCTCCTCCCCATGAGCTTGGCTGTTCGCAACACCAGGAAGATTTCCTTTTATGTTGAGAAGATAATCAAAATATTCCCTCCACCTCTCCAATGATTCCCTGGGATCTATTATGAGTTCACCTGAATTACTCAAAACACTGTTCATTTCCTTTTTCCCTCCTTTCCTAAGATTCTTTATTACTGTCCAGAAAGGCTTCCCTGCTGCTTGACCATGCCTTTTCAAGTTATCACCAAAATCTTCCCATGACTTCTTTTTGGATTCAACAACTATTTGTTTCGCTCTGTTTCTTTCATCTACGTACAAATCCCTGTCTGCCTCGGCCCTTGTTTGGAGTCATTTCTGATAAGCCTTCTTGTTACGTTTACAAGCTGCTCTCACTTCATCATTCCACCAAGATGTTTGCCTTTTTCCATCTTGTCACATAGCTGTTCCTAGGCATTCCCTTCCTGTTTCTACTACAGCATCCCTGTATGCCACCCATTCTCTTACTATATCCTGAAGCTGCTTACTGTCTACTGTTCAAAACTTCTCACTAATCATATCCATGTACTTCTGTCTAATTTCCTCGTCCTGGAGATTTTCTACCCTTATCCTTTTGCAGACAGATTTCATTTTCTCTATCCTAGGCCTAGAGCTACTTAGTTCACTACAGATCAGATAGTGGTCTGTATCATCGAAAAATCGCCGGAAAACTCCTACATTCCTAAGAGATTTCCTGAATTCGAAGTCGGTTAAGATATAGTCTATTATGGATCAGGTACCCCTAGCCTCCCATGTGCAGCGGTGAATAGCTTAATGTTTGAAGAATGTATTCGAAACTACTAAACCCATACTAGCACAGAAGTCCAGCAAACACTTCCCATTCCTATTAGCTTCCATATCTTCCCTACATTTACCAATCACCCTTTCGTATCTTTCAGTTCTATTTCCAACTCTCGCACTGAAATCGCCCATTAGCATTATCCTATCCTTGCTGTTGACCCTGACCACGATGTCACTCAATGCTTCATAAAACTTGTCAACTTCATCCTCATCTGCACCCTCACATGGTGAATACACAGAGACAATTCTCGTCCTAATTCCTCCAACTGCCAAATCTACCCACATAAAAACCTGACCATGTTTATTTGGTACGACTTCTGGTTGGGTTTCTAAAAATACAATGGTTGCCAGAGCTATTTCCACGTTTGTAGTGGTCAAAATCTGAAAGTCAACATTTTTATATACCCTAACAGCTATTTCTTAATGCTATGTAAACATGTATTTATCAACTATACTAAGGTTTTCCAAGCATGGAGACGTATACTTTCATTTTTACTAGCATAAAAATAGGGCACACAATACATGTTATCAAAATTAATTACTTAAGAAATATTAAGCTAAATTATTCAATTACCAATCAGTAAAATTTCCAATTTATTCCAAAAATTTGGAATAATACCATTGTATTTTCTCATTGTAATTAATGTGATAACAGATTCCTTTATATCCGACACAGTATCAGTAATATTCTAAATATTTTGCAGTTTAAAAAAGATCAACTAAGCTTTGTTTCAAATTTTTAGGTTCAATTTAATACACCACTGAACGTCACAAATGAGCCCTTATTAAGTGTTTGACTTTCACAAGAAAGGTTGCTTTACAGTACTGATTATGTGTTAATGTGAATAACATCCAGAAACATGCCTTTGCTGGCAAGACCTAGTGTGTACAGTGCACTATGTCTTTTGGTATAGGCTAGAGCAATTTTGTTACTTTAATTGATCTGTCTGTCGCAGTCTCATCCTTGGATTTGACAACATGAAAGTGACTGAGATATGAGCAATGCTAGTAATGCAGCCAGTCCCTGCTATGAATGGTGCTCATAGTGCCAGTTGGTTCAAAAAAGGAAATAGGAAGAAATGTGAAAATTATAGAGTTATAACCCTATTTTTACAGGGGCTAAAAATAATGGAGAAAGTCATAAACAAAAGACTGAGGGATATAATAGAAAAACGTAGGAAGAACAATACGGCTTAAGACGAAATAGATCAAAAACAGACTTGATATTTACACTAGGGTGCGAACGATAATGGAAAAAAATCTTGAAAGGAACAAGGAAATCGTCGTATTTTTGGATTTGAAAAAGCTTATGATACAGTTAAGAGAAAATGAATGTACCAAAATCATTAACATGATAAAAATGTTGTGTCATGAGAGTAAAAGTAGTGTACAAGTGGGGAGTGCTGACTGAAACATTTTATACAAAAAAAGGTCTCAAGCAAGGAAGTGCACTGTCACCATTATTGTTTATTACATTGATGGATAAAATCATAAAACGTGTAAAACAGAGTATCAGTAGTAATGAAGTGAGTGCTTTGGTATTTGCAGATGATGTGGAGAATGTAAAATAGTTTACATATCTGGGTAGCATTATTAATGGAAGTAATGAAATCAACCCTGAAATTAATAACAGACTGAGTAAACTTGTGAAAATTTGGATTTTATAATTCCACCTTTACAATACTGTAATTGTCTTTATTAAAAAGACTACATTAAATTACACTCGTGAAACATGTTTCGTCCTCTTATAGGACATCTTCAGTCACAAATACGAATACATAACATTGAAAATAAGGCGAGGACACATTAAAATAAGTAAATGCAAAGTCTTTGTATCCTGTGACGCGGCGTGATGGCGTCTTGTCAATCTTCAATGTTAAAATTGTGCGGCGTGAACATGATATGAAGCATGAAGTCCAATTAAAATCATATGTTAAAACTGTTGTTCAAAACAATGAATGGTCAATTTTAAAACACCGTAAGTGGCTATGCGAATAAAATTATGTGCATATTGTACATAAAACAGTGTTGTGGTGATGCCACATTATAATAGCTTTCTTGATTAGGAGGTGGAGTTATACTGATGCAAGTTGAACCTGATTGTGTGTTGACAATAGGGGCTTTTAAGATTCTTTAAGGCCTTTAACCCTCAAATGGTCTATGTAAACGACTGTTACGGTCACACGATTTTCAGTATTTTTGTATACTTTCACTAAAAATTCTTAAAAATAGGTTTTAAAAGAAAATCATGCAGTGTAATGCATTTTATTAAATCATAATATCATAGGCTATTGAAATAAATATATTTTTGTTTTGGTGCTGCCATTGGTTTTTGGGGTTTCGTTATAACCGCATAACCTTGGATGGTGCTATTTGAGGATCCAACCAGCCTCTGGGCTGATGACCTAACAGACAGAGACCTTTCATTATATCTTTACAGCCATCCTGAGTTTCCAAAAAAGTGTTCCAAAACTATATTATCAAAATGTTTGCGTACATACCAGACACTAAAGTACTCGACTTACCTGAGAAAGTCAAATCACAATGTTGTACACAATTTTATGCACTTCAACAAAATATAAACACTTTAGATGTTATATACACAAATAAGGATATATATACACATATACACAAGCACCAGAACGCCCCCGCAAAGTCACTCAGAGGAGCTACCAGAACTAGACTGCTCTCTCCTTTTTCTTCCTCTGTTTTCAGGCCTCCATAAGTGCTGTAAATTGTGGTAACACCCCCTGTGAACTGCACAGTTACAACCAGGGCACAAATGCCGGGTCCTTTCCCTTTTTTGTTGGTCTACAGATTACGCATAAACGTTCCAGCTTTCCAGGAATTCTGTCAATGTCAATGTCACTGTCATTATCATTCATATCACACGCGTCACTCATTATTTCATCCAACATCTTCCGAATGGAACTTGAACCCAAATTTCTTGGGACTTGAAACTAAAGTACTCGCCATTTCCACAAAACACTGATAAAAACAGCGCGTACAACAAAACGACACCGTGACGGGCAAGGCGCCATATTGTACTGCGCAGTTAAGGTAGCGAGCCTAACGACTGAATTTTAAGGCTGTGCAGTACATTTAAACGGCAGTCTACAACCTAGCAACTAGAGTAAAAAGAGAGACTGTAATCTGCAGCTTAAAATGATACTACATAAGAGCACATTTGTGTGTTACTACACATAACGAGAGCGTGTCTAATGAACGGCTGCAAAACAGTCAATGTATCGTCGTTGACCACAACAACGTGTACAAAAACGGCGATGCATCGTCGTTTAACCATTTGAGGGTTAAGGCCCCTGTTGTCAACACACAATCAAGTTCAACTTGCATCAGTATAACTCCACCTCCTAATCAAGAAAGCTATTATAATGTGGCATCACCACAACACTTTTTTATGTACAATATGCACATAATTTTATTCGCATAGCCACTTACGGTGCTTTAAAATTGACAATTCATTGTTTTGAACAACAGTTTTAACATATGATTTTAGTTGGACTTCATGCTTCATATCATGTTCACACCGCACCATTTTAACATTGAAGATTGACAAGACGCCATCACGCCGCGCCACAGGATACAAAGACTTTGCATTTACTTATTTTAAAGTGTCCTCGCCTTATTTTCAATGTTATGTATTCGTATTTGTGACTGAAGATGTCCTATAAGAGGACGAAACATGTTTCACAAGTGTAATTTTTTTTTTTTTTTTTTTTTTTGCTAGGGGCTTTACGTCGCACCGACACAGATAGGTCTTATGGCGACGATGGGATAGGAAAGGCCTAGGAGTTGGAAGGAAGCGGCCGTGGCCTTAATTAAGGTACAGCCCCAGCATTTGCCTGGTGTGAAAATGGGAAACCACGGAAAACCATTTTCAGGGCTGCCGATAGTGGGATTCGAACCTACTATCTCCCGGATGCAAGCTCACAGCCGCGCGCCTCTACGCGCACGGCCAACTCGCCCGGTCAAGTGTAATTTAATGTAGTCTTTTTAATAAAGACAATTACAGTATTGTAAAGGTGGAATTATAAAATCCAAATTTTCACAAGTTGATACTTTGACAATACGGGCTCTAATATGAAATTTATAACGTGCAAGACTAGTAAAGGTACAACGTTTTATCATCAAGTCAGAGAGCTTTTATCGGATAACAAAGCACCCAAGCGAACGAAATTAACATTATATAAACAGCATTTCATACCAAGAAGAGATAGAATTCAAAATATTAAAATCAGAGAAGAGCTAATATAGAACCATTAGTACAGAACATACAGAAAACACGACTGAGATGGTTCGGACATGTAAAATGAATGGGAAAGGAACGGGTAGCAAGAAGGGAATTGGAAAGAGAAGTTAAGGGAAAGAGACCAGTTGGAAGACCAAGAAGAAGGTGGATGGATCAGATTTGGAAGGACAGAAAGGAGTGGGACATTTGATGATGATGAGTGCCAGTAGGTGCATGGGCTTGGCAGACATACGTAACAGCAACTTGTGGCTCAGTGGGGAAAGCAACAGAAAACCACCTCACTCCTCATTTCCCCAGTACGCCTGTTCAGCAATGACTGCTGCTGAGGACCCAACCAACCTCCGGGCTGGAGATAGCGAGAGAGAGAGAGAGAAAGAGAAAATAAGGAAGTTAAACATGACAGGATAAACGCAATGACTCAGCATTGGAACAGAAGACTGCAACAGAAAAGAGACAAGGACAAGCATGAAAACACCCACAACCTTATATAACTACTCCCATCTCAAAATAAATTAGCTCTCTCCTAATCAATCTCAGTTCTTCTACATCCACATTTCTTCTCAGCCCCCATCAAGTTCATTTCTGCTTCACAGCTCACTGAAGGACCATTTCAACAGATCTTCCTCCATTGCTCTAAACTAGTTTTGCACTTTGAAACCCCAGTGCATAGCCGGTTAAATATCTTCCAACCAGGGAAAGCCGGATTATGACCAGGTGGTAGTTCTTTAAATGGAACGATGGGGGAAACTAGTTCTCGGCTTTCCATTTCTGAAGCTTGCTAGCTTTTCCACTTCCTTCTAAAGGCACTGCACCCACCAGAAAGCTATGACGGGATCAAAGTCTAGGTCTGGCCGGTTGATGGTCATATAATGCATGCCTATGGTCCATTTCTTGTTTCTTCCTTTCTGCCTCTGTGGCAACTTCTTATCTTGGGTGATACAATGCTAGCAAGGAGGGTGCAGATGGACAGGAGTAGGTCTCAGGCAGCCTGTAATGAGGTGAACCATTCAGTTGAGGACTAGCCAACCCACTTTGCATAACCTGATGCATTCCATGCAGGAGCGGCATATTCGGCTGCAGCGAAGCAGAATGCCAAGCCCAAAGTTCTGAGTACTGTTTGTTGTGCTCCCCACATTTTGTCAGCAAGCATTTGCAGGAGGTTGTTTCTAGCATTGGCCTTCATTCTTGTGTTAAGGCAATGTTGTCTCAACGTAAGGAAACTATTTAAAGCGACCCCAAGATATTTTGGATTAAAGCTGTGTTCTAGCTGCTGAAGGATTCAGTATCAGGAAGTAGCTTGATAGTTTGTCCAGAGCCAATGCCAACTGTTCTAATTCTTCAAAGCTCTTTCCTTGAGCAGCAATAGCTGGATCATCTGTACAGATAAACTGCCTGGTCATCTCATGTAAGATTTGATCGTTTGTGTAGATGTATAGCAAAGGGGCAAGAACAATGCCTTTGGAATGTCCATTCTTCTGCAAGCATCACCTGCTGTTTTTCCCAATGAGATCGACATGAAAGGTGCCAATTCAAGATGTCAACTGAAAGTCCTTTGGGAAGTGGTACAGCTTCTGTAGCAGTTTGTTATAGTTAACTCTGTCCAAAGGTGAAAGTAGAATTGATGAGGCAAGGCCAGTGATCTTTCCTTCTTCAAAACAGTCTTCTGAATATTGCACTAGGCTTAATATCTGACCACAGCAGGATATCCCAAATTAAAAGCCAGATAAACTTTCAAAAAGATAAATACAGGTGGTGAAAGTCTAGGAACAAGGACAAAGACAACAGATGAAAAAGGAACGCAATGGATCCATATAAATTATGAAAAGGAACAAACAAGTGACAAATGAAGTCTCAGCTTCTTCCTAGACATTTTCCCAATTTGAGCTGGAACCTGATGTGGATTTGGGCCAGTTTTAAGGCCAGTTGTCCTTCTTCATGCCAATCCCATGTGGAGGAATATGCACACTATTGTGTTTCTGTGGTGGTTGGTAGAAGCGTGTATATGAAGAGGTGTATATTAAGACTAACACAAACATCCAGTTTGTGACAGAGGAATTAACAGTGATGCTGGCCATTCAAATAGGGAGCAGAATTCTGAAGATAGCATTCAACTTGAATTTTTAAAATTTAAAACTAATAGCAATCTATTTGTAAGAATATATTTCAACATTACTTTGTGAGCAAAGGTAACTCAATATTGAAAATGGATACAAACTATGTCCAATGTCCATTTCTACTCTTGTACTTACCGAGCTGGAGTTCAAGTATCGCAGGTCAAAATTATATTTCTTGAACACAATTTTAGCTGCAATCAAATGTTGCTGTGTTCTTATTTCTGCCACAAGGGGGTGGTTAAGTTGCAATCCTTGCTCCGCAAGCAATGTCACTGTATTGCTCCAGGGGACGGGAGCAGCTTTCAACACTTCTAAGATACAGTGAATACGAGCCTGTAAGACAGCAAAATAATTATAGTGCATATGTATATTAAAATTGTAAAGTCAAATAATCTAAGAAAAATCCCATTTAGTGTTTATCTTGAGTCTAATAATTTAATATTAAAGAACACTGAACAATGATCTTTTGTACTGCAGGAACTTAAATATCATAGTCATAAATGGAAAACATTTTATTCTATGACAGCAATTACCAATATAAACAACAGAAACAGTAACCTTGCTCTGAATTTCCATGGACATTGCTTGAACTAAGCTACTTCACTCTCTATACGATCTGAAAAATAGGTCATTTTTGGGTCAATAAAAACTGCTGTGAACTAATTTCTGAAATAGTTACAAAATTCTGAAATCAATATTTTTAAATTCACGGACTGTATTTATTTGATAGTCTCAAGCAGCCTGTAATAGGATAAACATGACAGCCAGTGTGAGAAGAGGGAGCAATAGAAAGAGACAAGCACAAACATAAAAACACAACACTGCCTCTCTGCTTATTAATATCGGTTCTACATACATTTCATTTCACCCCCACCCCCCCGTTGAGCTCGATCCTGCTTCCCAGCTTCATCAGAAAACAGCCAATCGGACATCAAGACACACTCAGAGGCCATCGTGACACATGTTCAGTCTTTGTGTGAGAGGTATAGGATAAAAAGAAAGCCAGATAAAGACAGGAAAAGGGAGGAGACAAAGAGAAAAATTAATACGGGTGGTAGAAGGATTGGATTGTCCTTTTCTCTTCTTTCTATTGCTTTCTCTTCCCACACATACCTGTCATGATGTTAATCCTATTGTTTTTTTTCATGTTGCCACTGATGCTTCCATGGCCCGTACTTATAGACATGATACTATATAGGCTTTTGGGCTTATGCCGTGTCAAGAAAATAAGGTGAAATTCTTTACGTTTCGCAGAGAACTGTGCTCTGCATCCTCAGAGAAATCTAGACTGTCCACGAGAAAGGCTTCTTACACAATGACTCTTTAAAATTTAGAGGTTGTAATAGAAGTGGAAATGGTACGTTCATTCGCCACCAGATGGCTCCCAGGACGTGGCAGAACACTAGCGTTCGAAGCGGAAGCTGACCGAATCATCAGAATCAGCCTCCTCCTCAAAATGCTCCAGGATTATACAGGAAGCTGTGGAAATACGTAGAAATCCCAACAATTTCAACAGGGACACCGGCTATCAATTAAGTAATACCTGGTTGCCAGCCATTAAGAATTTATGTAGGTAGTTCCCTTCCCTGTCCTTTCACTACTGTTATTTTGCCTTGGTGTTTTCCAAATTCGTACGTTTCTCGTCGCCAGATGTTTCATTCCAGACTTGTCTGTATGTCATACACCTGTCAATGTCATATGTTACATACACACGTTATGTGAAAGTCTTAGACTGTTTCTGATGGTTCAGTCAGCTTCCGCTTCGAACGCTAGTGTTGTGCCACGTCCTGGGAGCCATCTGGTGGCGAACGAATGTACCATTTCAACTTCTATTATAACGTCTAAATTTTAAAGAGTCATTGTTTAAGAAGCCTTTCTCGTGAACAGTCGAGATTTCTTCTGAGGACACAGAGCACAGTTCTCTGCGAACGTAAAAAATTTCTCACCCCACATCAGGAAATAGGATTAAGGGGTGATGTACAATAAGTTCTACTGCTTACTCTGTAAGCTTCTTCAGTCAAACTATTCATTTTACCTACAAATTTTTTAGAGTCCGAGCTGGATGTGCAAGTGACCTGAGCAAGAAGACTGAAATGTTCCTTTAACACACATAAGTGCAACCATTAGTTTTTTTTTTTTTTAAATTAAAAAGCAGATCAACATTTTTATAGGAAAACAAATTCTTAATTATGTATTTACACTTAACTGGTTTAGGATTTTATTGCAAAAAGCCTGTGCCAAAAAAACAGGAAAGTAGATTTTGCTGCAAAACTACTAATTAGAAGGAAAGTACATAGGAATTTTTTTTTTTTTCTCTCTAGAACACTGAATTCGAATTACACTGGGTGGGCTGCTTTCTTTAATAGGACTAAGGATTCAGGCAGCAGATTCACTTTCAACCTTTAGTTACATACCGGTAGTCTGGACTTGCAATCGCTCACTATTTTTCCAACTTGCCCTACCTTTTAAACTACCTGCTCTCCTGATAGGCTGATAATATGGAAGAAATAAGATTTCAAATAGTAAAAGATATACTGAAATTACATGAGTGGTTCCCAAAATTACCTTTCATATCCTGTACAAACTCACGAACTTTCCCTATATTAGTTCACATTAATTCAGGAAGGTCACAGAAAATTGAATACAAAATGTGTTCCTTACCGATACGTTATGGATGTTCCCTATGAGGATAGCCGCAGCTTGCTCACCAACATCGCTGATTTGATCACCATACAAGCTTGACATCGACTTGATTATCAATTCAATATGCAAGATGATCATCTTATCCCAATCCAAGTTGTGTTTCAATATGTAATGTTTGACAAATCCATTCAACACTGCATGTATATCATGATGGTACAGTTTACTCAATATGCAATGCACCACTTGATATTTATCATCCTAAAAGAGCAAAGGAAATCAATACATTTTAATAATACCATACTCATCCAAAAAGTAATCAATTTTTCTAAGCCATTTCATAAAGTAGTTTGAAAATGTAAGGTGACTAGCTCCTCCTCCACAATATCTATTCCCAGTAACTTTGACAATAGGACAAATAATGTTTTAAGATTTCTAGTTTTTGACAAAAAGTACTGTAATTATGAAGAAAAGTAGGAAGGAAATCCTCTTAAACCTTGATGAATGAAGCTTTTAACAAAAAAGAAGAAAAATAAAAAGAGAGAGAAAGAGAGAGAGGAACTGAATTGAATTTATTGATAACTTACATGCCACTGAGGCTAAAAAGACCCTTTATGTAGTATCTCCATATGATAATATACAGATTTATGAACACTCACTCACTGAGGGACATGAAGTTCCCGTGCCGATCTTACAATCCTCTTCCATCCTTTCCGATCTCGAGCCTGCTCTTCCCAGTTAACAATTTGGAGGGTCCCGACTACCTTGTTGATCTCCTCCTTCCAGGTGTTTTGGGGTCTTCCTGAAGGTCTTTTACCATTAAGAGATCCCTTGTATAGATCTGGTGCTTTGCTATCCTGCATCCAAAATACATGTCCAGCCCAGCGCAGTCTGTTGGATTCTATCACACCCATTATAGTCTGTCGTTGAGAGAGGGTGTAAATCTCACAATTAGATCTTTTCTCCCAGCTTTTGAGAGATAGGATCAAACCATGGGCCAAATATTTTTCTATAAAATTTATTTTCAGTCTTGCAACTGCTGCTGCTCTTTCTTGGTTATACTACTTGTCTCAGAACCACACAGATGTACTGGTCAAATGATTGTATTGTAGATGATCACTTTAGCATTCCTTGTTAAAAACTTAGAGACTAATATAGGGCTCAGAGTAAAATGCCTTATTTGCAATCTTAATTCTAGCTCGGTGTTCCTGTTGCCTTTGGTTTTGCTCATCGATTAACACACCAAGGAATTTAAACTCCTCTACTCTTTTAAATACATATTTACCAAACTTCAAAAGCAATCTGTCAATCTCCTTATGATTCGGTCTCTGCACAACCATGTAATGTGTTTTTTATCATTTACCCATAAACCAATTGCTTGCTGCTATTTCCTCCAGTTCCACAAATAACTTGATAATCTCTAATTCATTGCAGCCAATAAGAACAATATCATCCACATACGCAAGGACTTTATGTTGTCTCCCCAATATGATGCCAGCAGGTACAAGAGCTAATTTCCTGATAATCTTCTCCAGTGCAATGTTGAACAGAAGAGGAGATAGTGCATTCCCTTGCTCAGACCAGTTTTATTCTGTAAGGAACTTGATTTTCTGCCCTTGAGCAGAACACAGCCAACATTACCATGCATACACAATTTGCACATGTTAATTTTATGTTCCACAGCCCTTTTCTATGGTTCAGACGGTTAAGGCGCTGGCCTTCTAACCCCAACTTGGCAGGTTCGATCCTGGCTCAGTCCGGTGGTACTTGAAGGTGCTCAAATACAACAGCCTCGTGTCGGTAGATTTACTGGCACGTAAAAGAACTCCTGCGGGACTAAATTCCGGCACCTCGGCGTCTCCAAAGACCGTAAAAGTAGTTAGTGGGATGTAAAGAAAATTACATTATTATTATTATTTCTATGGATTGAATCATATGCCTTGAAGAAATCTATAAAGAGATAATGAACCGACTCCTTGTGTTCCCACACCTTATCATTAATAGTCTTAATTGCAAATATGTTGTCTGTAGTGGATCTGTTATTACGAAAACCGGTCTGATACTCCTCGATAATATGTTCAGCAAATGGTTTTAAACGCTGTAAAAGAATAAAGAATTTTCTAGGCCGCGTTTACAAGAGATATACCACGATAATTTTGAAGTTCTTCCTGATCCCTCCTTTATGAATTGGGACAATAAGCGATTCCTGCCATTCTTTTGGAATAACTTCATTGTGCCATATCCTTAGAATGATCTTATATGTCTTCACGTAATCTTTCTCCACCCTATTTAATAAGCTCGTCAGGAATGTTGTCACTATCTGAAGCATTATTGTTTTGAAATGTGTAATACTTTGTAATACCTCTTGATATGGTGGCTCTGGTATTTGTTCTTCTGATGGGGAACTAGATGGCAGTGGCGAAACTACTTGGAGTCATTTGAGGCAATGTCTACCCTAAGAAACACGGTTAGGCCTACTTTATATAAATATCGTAACAAATTTATCGGCTGTAGATATTGTGCTGAAACTACAATAATCTCTTAACGTGTGCTACATGGTGACAGGAGACTATGTGCTGATCGCCCGCTAAATGGTAACAGTGGACTACTTGTTCTGACTGGGAGGCAAGATGTTACTTGACTCATCCAGGACTTTTTGATTTGTTTGCATTCCGCCAGCTTGGGACTGCGAGCGGGGTGGTGGAGGAAAATTAGGTTACCGGTTGCGCCCCTCTCTTCGCAAGATCTTGGGCCCGTTGAGGCATGCCTCTTCTGCCGTTTGAGTGTGTAGAAACTCCAGCGCGAAGACAATGAAATACCATATTGTTAATAGTTGTATAAGTACGCACGTTATTCTTTTGAATTAATACGCAATCAGCGCATTATTGGCATTCTTAGTGGCAATTCAGCCATGGAAACAACCAATTAAAATTCTGAGTTTCTGTTCGTTGTGTAAAACAAGACTGACGTCGTATGGTGGAAATTTGCGTTCAAATACTGAGAGAAGTAGGCCCTTCGGGAACTTTACGAGTCTTTTAACATTTTTAAAATGTAAACCGTTCTCTTCTTGAAATTACGAAGAGGAATTTGAAGCCAAAAACAAAAGATGTATGCCTGATTCAGATATTACGTATTTTGACGGTGAAGTAGCAAAAAAATTTCAATTTCCTTGGTATACACTATAATCATGGTTAACCAGCCTGTTCCAAAAACAAGAAGCTTTTTTTTTTTATTTTATTTAGTGGTGAAAAGGAATGGACTATAAATGGGGTAATTTTTGCAAAAATTTTCCTTAGAAAAGCGGATAAGCATCAAATTCAAATAAACAGAGAGAGATTCCGTTTACTGGGGCGTGGGAGGATAGAACACCTGAAGGTGCAAGAATTCAATCCATTGAATATAACAAAGTCGTGAAACAAAATAGCCTTGTTGTTGAGAGACGTTGATATTGTGTTTTTTCTTGGGAAGCAGAAGCTTGGATTTTGAAGTCATTTTGAAGGAAAAGGCTCAATCAACAGGGGCAATTATCTAGAGTTTTTAGAACTTCTTTCAAAACAGGAACAGTACATTCGAGATCATCTCCAGTCCACATCGGGCTTTAAAAACACATCAAGTGAAATGCAGAATGAATTAAGTTGAGTTTATAACTACCATAACTCAGAAGACGATCAGAGCAGAGTTAAATTCTTGTGATTTCATTGGTATTCAGGCAGATGAGACATTAGATGTCTCAAACATACCTCAAATCAGTGTAATATTCTGGCTATGCTCAAGGCGGGTTCCCACCGAAAGGTGTTTCGATTGATAAGACTGCAAAGGGCTTATCGGAATTAATTGCTGACATTCTGCGAAAGGGGGGAATAACTGATAAAGTCGTATGTCAAAAATATGACGGGCACTCCATAATGGCAGGAAAGCATGCGGGTGTTCAGAATGACGTTAAACAAGTTTGCCCAAGTGCAATATTTCTACACTGCTATGCCCACAAGTTAAACCTTGATCTTCTCCATTTCTCCAAAACAATAAAATTAGTCAGACACTTCATTCATAATCTGACAGCCTTTCATTTTTTAGTAGATCCTCAAAGAGAGCTCATCTTCTGAAATCCAAAGTATTCAGACTTCCACAAGCATGCATTACCCGTTGGACCTTTCATTCCAGAGCAATCCATACAAGATTTTTATACCATGATGATCTAAGACAATTTTTGAAGGCATTACAGAGAATGATGAGGGTTGGGACGGTGAGTCGTACAATTTTGCTGTAAGGTTGCTTAACATACTCAAGAAGGCTCAATTCATTTATTTGCTCTGTCTCTATCGAGATATTTTTGTTTATACAGACCATCTCACTGCTCTGCTGCAACATAAAACCACATCTGACAATTCTGTTCAATACTGATATTAGGAAATACCACGGGTATCCTCAAGGACATGCGGTGAATAAACGCGGTACCCTCTTGCATTGAAAAATATCGTAAAATAAATAGTGAGATAAAAGTAGATGATGGGACATTCGAAACACTCCAAATTTTAACAATGAAGTTCCTGACACCTTACTTATGAAAATGGAAATATGGTATGACGATTTTGAAAGCATCCAGTTTATTGAGTTCTTGGATCCAACTCACTTCATACAGTGTAGTTTACAAAAAAAAGCTTCCCTGTTATTAAACTGAACAATCTTATGAACATATATTTCTTTTTAATAGAGAAGGATTAGAAAATTAATTGATAAACATTTATTCCGATATAGAAAAACGTTTGTCCCCTCAAAAACTTCACATTGTATTGTCCTCAATGACCTTGAACAAGTGTAATATTAGCATTTCCTGTGACCACGGCTTCCTCTGAAAGGAGAATTACTCAGAAGAGGATAAAAAACACTTGCATAATACAATGAATACATTGACCCTTTTGCAACCAAGAAAACTTGACGTTTGAAACTACTCTGCAAGAAATTTTAAGATAAGGTTTACTGCCTACTCATTCATTAACTAATAGCTTCACCACTGCTAGATGGTTTACCAATACAGGTTTCTGGATCATCACAATTCAGCAAGGAATTGAAGTATTGCTTACAGTAATTTAATTAATTTGCCCTAATCAACAATTAAATTTCCAGACATATCTCTCATAATAATCAATCTTGGTTGAAATCCTTTTTTAACTGTGTTGATAGTTCCATACATCCTTGTGAATGTTCCTGTTTCTGTAGTCAACTTGGATGAATTCTATTTCTTGTCTCAAGTAGACTTTTTTCTTTCTATGAATGAATTTACTACATTGTTTCCGTTTTTCTCTGTACAGTTCCTCAACATCTACATCATACCTGCCAACTTTACAAAACCAAATGTTAGGAGATTTTGATATGGAAATCAGGAAAAATCAGGAGATACAATTGGTCAAAACCGCTTATTCTACATGTCTTACGCAATACATACATTATCCTAGCAAGCTCAATGCACCATGTCGTCAAGTCCACATTTAAATTAACACATATTTCCAAGGAAACTGAGTGGAATCAAAAATCTACAAATATTTTACTCTCATATATATTCACATTCAGTGATACCCAAACACTCATATAGAACAACGGAAAATTTATAAGAACATGTATGGTATGGTAGGCCTACCTTCCTTCCATCTTACTGAATTGCAGAAGCTTTTCCATCAGTAGAAAATTTCGGTTGATTACAAGAAGCAGCAGTGGAAGATTTTCCCTGTCTGAAAAAACCTCTGTCAAAGGTTTGTTGAAAGCAGTTGCTCAGTAGCCTTGATTTTACTGTCAACAACCTCTCCAAGTTTTCATCACCAATAGATGACTTTAACTGTGTTTGTGTTTTAGACTAAATATCCTCTCACATTCAGCATTACTGTGAGGGATTGTTAAAATACCAAGAATAACATGAACTAATCTATCAGTGAAGTACGTTCGAATTGATGAGAAAAATTCCTCTTTCTCACCACGGTTCAGATGCTCTTTGAATTGGGAAGTGCAACTACCAGTGACCAAGTCACAATCATTCTTCTGGTTTCCCCAGCTGTAGTAACAGACTTCCAAAAGAGAGGAGGATTTAACCACTAAAGATTGTATAAATTTTTATATCAAATTCCTTAATGTGTCCAGCAGCAGATCTTGCAGTAAATGGACGTGAGGCACACCTGACTGCAAAATTAAATTTGGTTTATCAAAAATGTAGCTATAATATTTGATAAAAACAGACATAAAGGCTTATTTAAATTTGATGACAGGAACATAAAAATCCTTTCTTCACGAGACAGACTGCACTTAATGAAGGAATCCTGTTTAGCTGTTTTGGGTGAAGTAGTACATGGGACTGGTGATTTATTGGTTCTTTTCCTTGAAGGGGCAGCGCCCTCTACTGATGTTTTTTTCATATCTGGAATATGGTAAGTTTCGAGACTTCTAAGCTGACCTGTCTTACCAGTCTTCACTTCATAATTGAGCAGACTGGACAAAGGCTGCCACTGTTCCAACAACCTGGATAAACATTTGCCCACAGAAAGCTACCAGGTGCACATGTTTTAAAATTTTCCTTGTCTCGACATTGTACAATTACTATAATCTAACAGCTTCATTGTCCATATTGATAATTTAAGCACACAAGTATGAAGGAAGAGTTTTCCACCTAATCAATACTTTATTTTACAAATAACTTAGAATTATTTACATTAAAACAATACCGGTTTCAACCCGTAAATAGGTCATCAGCTTTTGGTGAACATGCTTAATAGCAATTTTACATAATAAAATAAAAACCTCAGTCACCCTTTATTCTCTAAGAACTATACCCTGTTTTTAACCTCAGCTATACAATTTTTGGAATAGTGGCATTCATGGGACTCCAGCATGCCAAAGCCCTTCATTCTACCATGTGTATATATCTTGATTGACATAATGTTGGCAACAGCATAGATATTTGAATGGGACTGCCCTGTCAGCATTCGCCGTTCATGTATTTCTTGAGAAGAACTCACTAACACCCGACTGTGTGGATTTAAAATTAGCGCCGAGCGCGCAGGCATCATGCGTGACAGCATGCAAGCGATCGCTTGCTGCAGAGTACCAGCCAAGGCCAAATGACATCACGCCGAAAGTTCCATTCAGTTAGATGTCATTATATCACAAACGGAATGTCAGATCGTGATTTGAAGAACATCACCTTGTAGGCCTGGACAACAAATACTACTGCCCAAAATTTCATGAAAATCAGCAGAAGGATGGCTGAGTTATAAATTTTTAAAGCAGCTCGTATTTCCAGTCTGGCCGTCCGACCTTGAGCAATATAAGGAGGTCACCAGCCCCAGAGTAGACAGTGTGTGATTTAGTCCTGTACTAGCCATCACGCTGTACAGGCCGGCTGAGGTAGTACAGTCCATTACTCTGTCCGGCTAAGGACCGGTGATAGAAAATATGCGATAAAAGTGTCGAACATATTCTCATCGGACTAACTTCGCATGCAAGTGAAATACGTATTCACTTATTATATCGATCTGTCGAGCTGATTAACGTTATTTTTGTCTTGTGAATTTCGTATTGCAGAGACTATACAGTAATCGCTAGATATTTTTGAAACTGTGCTTAAAGGACTTAGGGCGTAAAGACAGTGCTTTAGTGAAACATTGTTTCCTCTTCAAGAGACTGTTTTAAGTTATTTCGTGAAACTGTGCTGCAGTGAAAGTACATTTCTTTTCAAAGGACAGTATTAATTTGTTTCATAAAGGACAGTTTCATGAAAAACCGTGTTTACATTTCTTTTCATAAGACTGTGCCAACCTTTATTTTCAAAACATCGAGGGTTGATAACCGCCAAGGGACGACGCCGACGACCCCTCTTCCACATCTTGTACAACATTGAAACCATTCATCTGTAAAGGTGATATAATTTCTATGTTTTCTTGAATAAACTGCAAGTTCCACTTTAAAAATGAACTCATTGCACTACCCTTCTCTCTTATACTCTGCGAGCATGAACCGTACTTGCCGTGGCGTTAGTCTGCGCTCTCCACTAAGCTAAAGTACGGGCATTCCTGTTTCAATACCTTAACATTAGTATTATATTAGAATAAGGCATTCTTGTTTAATGAGTTTTTAGTAATGTTTTATCTGTCTTGCCTTACAAAATATAATTTATAGAGTCAATTCATTTGAAAAAGCAGTCCTATTCACAGATTCACTAGTTGCCATACAAGCAGTACCCTCAAATACCAAACCCCATTCATCAAGAATTCATGACAAACATCTACTAACAATATTAAAATTTTTAAAGAGAAACATCACCTTACAATGGCTACCCGCACATGTAGAAGGCAATGAACTGGCAGATGAACTAGCAAAAAGAAGCACTAGTACCTACATGAAAACCAAACCTCTGGCTACTAACTCTATCGATAACATAACCACAAATAAAAACCTTAAAAAATGGAAGAAAGAAACTACCCAATTTACTACAATGAAGAAATGGAAAAAAAAAATTACCTATGGGACATAAATAAAAGCAAGCCGAGGAAAGAAGCAGTGGTAATCTTCAGATTGGAAACAGGGCATGACCGCTTAGCTGCACATCTACCTAGAATCAATATATACCTAACAGAAAAGTGTACAATCTGCAAAATTACTGGACCAGTGATGGACTCGGAACACCTACTTCAGTGCACTGGACTCAACCCAACCCTACAAAAACAAGGAAATTTACCAGCCCTATACTGGACAGCCAGGAACAAGATGAAACAAGACTCTGTTCCCGAGGGTTATTTGTATATTACTGTTGTTTAGAGATATCAATTTTGTATTGGAATTACTTCCCAATAAAGCCATAGGTTACAAGAACAAGATAAAGAAGAATACAGATAGAAAGAGACTTGAAACACTGGATTAACATAAAAGGAGAAAAGTAACCCTATGGGTCAATACAAGCAAAGGAAAAGAATAAACAAGTAACTTAATTTCTCATTTGTTTATTCCACATCATCACTTATGCACCAAAAATTCATTCATTCATTCATTCATTCATTCATTCATTCATTCATGTCAGAGGTACAAAATATGAAACATTAAAACATAAAAAAAGCATGAAATGGACACAAGTACACAAATATGTGTTCATTAAGTGACTTCAAACAATTCCCGCCCAAAACTTAGCCACTTCGAGAACACTTGAATTAGCTTGAGTCAAATCACTCACTGTACATCTGGATGGGCACAACGGACAACATAACAGATGTTGTGTTGTTTGAAATTCACCACAATCACATAGAACTGCCTTGGTCGGAAAATGCCACTTATATAAGTTGTCCATCGTTCTTGCAACTTCAACTCGCAGTCTGTTTAGGGACTTCCAGATTGGCCAGTTCTGTGTGGCCAGCAGGTAGAGATTCCTTTGGTTCCATCCTTTCAGACAGATTACATAGCAACTCATGCTTTTACGAGTGTTCCTTGCAACAGCTGAGTAGTTGTTAGGAAGCTCCTTCTCAATTTTAATCTCCTTTCAGCATGTTGATATACAAAGAGCGGGTGTAAGGTCACAGTACATGATTTTCTCGTTTCATTGTTGGCAGTCGCTTCTCTTCTCACGTCAGATGGAGGAATCCTAGCCAGATAGTTCACTTTACTGATGGGAGTTGGCCTCAAATAACCTGAAATAATCCTGTAATTTTTAAGGCAACATCAACCTGTTTTGTATGGACTGACTTATACCACACAGGACAGGCATATTCTCCTGCTGTATAGCATAAGGCCAGTGCTGCGAAGTATCGAGGAAGGATCTGTCCTCTCTGCTACTTCAGATCTCGTAAAACATTTTTCTACGATTCCAACATGCTACCCGGGGTGGGAGGGAATCTTACACATTGTCAAGCTCTTGTTAATACTGTCGACTGTCAACAACAATGCATTGCAAAGGCTTCCGGTGGCAAACAGTATTTTTACATTTTCATTTCTTTGCATTGTTGTACCAATTTGAATATCAATATACAATATTATATGCTGTTTTATACCAAATAATAATTCAAAAATGCAATTATGCATTTACATGCACACGTTGAGAATAGGCGCGTATTCCGTATATATGCACAATAAAACTTAGCTAATTGAAATCAAATGATAAATATTGCCTTCATTTCTCATGGGCATACTACAGTACATCTTGAAACTAACAAAACATGCAATTATGCCAAAATCTGCCCTCTACTTATGATTACCGTCATTATCACCATTATCATCATTATCATCATTGTTGTCGTTGTTGCTGCTGCTGCTGCTGCTGCTGCTCCTCAAAAGGAGCAGATATCCAGGCAATTGGTTCAATGTCTTACGAGATTACTGTATTTCTGCGAATCCAAGATGACCCTGAATGCAAGACTACCCCCACTTCTGCCTTCAAAATAATTTTTATCAGGCTTAAAACGTGCTTTGTGAAATCATTTTATTTATAACAAATTTCATACTTAAATTTGAGAAAAAAAAACCACACACAAGTATCATATAAGTCCTACCTATTTCCCTCATCACTCATTAGAGGTATCTGATACTGCCTTTGAAAGTTCAGGGAATTCCTATTCACGAGCCCACATTCGTATCATATCTCGTATTATGACCGTTCAGACCTTGCACTTTTGGTGCATATACCTCACAATTTCATGTTCAATTTCTTTCAAGCGTCCTGGTTGCGAATCACTGAATGCCTTTCTTGTACGGTAGGCAGACTATCTTTGTCTTCATGCCACCGCTGAACATTGGCTTTAGTCATGCCGTATTTTCTTCCGGCTACATAATTATTCCTTATTTCAGTGTGTTTAATAAAGGTTAACTTAAACCTGGTATCATAATATCGATGAGAACCCATTGAAAATCTCCCAGCAACACCAGTTCCACGTGTGTCTACAATACGATCCATTGCAATAATATTCCTGCAGTCTATAAAACTGTTGCTTTTATGAAGTGTTGGGTACAGTAGATGTATTATAACTATCACTGAGTAACCGTGGCCTTTCTAAGAATTCTAAGGGTCACATCCTTGCTATTCCAATTCAATGACATTTCCCGAGAACCAGTGACATTACACGGAGGCACTGTACAACTGGCTGCCGATGCCGCTGCTAAAGACGTATAATAATGTCGCGGATATTGATGGTCAATAAGTTTTGCGCGCGCAGGGTGAAGAGAAGCAACGTGGTTACTGTGGTAGCTGCCAGTGGTGTTCATTACAATTAGGTTACGACTGCAAGATGACCCTAGATTTTTCACATGACATTCTGAGAAAATAGGTTATCTTGGAATCTGAGAAATATGGTATATATTACCCTCCCGTTAGTCATCAATATTATTGCTTTAAGGAGCCAGATTTCCTGGTGATCAACCCAATATCTTACAAGATTATATGTTACCCTTCTACTTTGGGAACGAACAACTGAAGCAGTCAACAATAGAGAAATAAACTAAATTAATTCATATCAAATTTGATTTACCTGCAGATAGTCTTCTAAAGTTATGTGTATGTGATAAGCTGTTTTCAACTTTTGTAGGTCCCTCAGAGAATTTTGTAAGAAAGTCAGATGTTGAATGACCACATTGGAGGATGAACATCGATATAAATTACCAAGACCAGTGTGGTAGTTTCTTGATACTAACTTTAGTATATCCTCAACAAAATAGATTGCTGTGTCTGGCCACTGACTTTCACTCACTTCCAGCCACCTGAAAGACAAAATGGTACAGACACTTTTTTTTCCAATAAGTAAGGGATAATTAATATGTAATACTTCAGATAAGAAAGTATTCAACACAAGGAAAGAAGTGTCACAGACTATCAATACCAATTAAAAACAGAATGACATGTTTTGTTCTTGAAAGAACATCATCATAATTTACTCGCAGTATCAAGGCAAGAACAGTAGCAGTATGCTGGAATGAAACATTGCAATAGTGTCAAAAGTAGCTCTCTTGAATTGTCACTGAGGTAATTCTGAATTTTGAATGTAGCAGTTGACATGTTTATTGTTTTTGTATTTGATTTTCTATTTAAAGTCCATTCTGTATTTCTCAGGCATTTTCCATATTTATCCTGAATTCGTTTTGACAAACTAACAAACCTTACAGCTATATGTTTGATGACATGTGTGGAACAATGACCTGGGAACATCAGCAATGGAAACCAGCTGTAGGTGCAAAAGAGGATGCTGTTTCCAGGATGGGAGAAATCACAAGGAAAGATTGATATAAATGTAAGGTAGCATTAAATTTGAAAGAGACATTTGGCGTAAAAATAGGACGAGTACATGCAAAGTAAGCGGTACAGAGGATTAAATAATTTGTTCCCAGCGTTATACAGATAGAAAAACCGTGAGTCACTCATGGTCGAGCTGTAAGTATTGCACACATACAGACAGGTAAACAATTAGTTTGGCACATAGGTTTTATAAATATAGAGGACATATACTGAGTAAACTGGGAAATGATGATGTGAGAGAAAATTAATGTGTGAAAATGAGATGACAGGAATGATTGAAACATGGCTCCCAGTGTGATGTGAACTACAGACACAAAGTTATAACATTTGGAGTAAAACAAAACCGAGGGGAACACATAAAGGTCATTGTCCGGAAAGTATATCTGTATTTGTAAAGGAAGCATTATGTTAAAAGATAAAACAAGTGGAATCAGATCTCAATGAATTGGTCTGGGTCAAAATAGCTAGTAGAAAAGAGGGAGAGAAGGATCCAGAAGGATCACTCTTTGCAAAGAAACATTTACTTGATGACCTCACTGGAGAAATCAAATTAAAGAATGAAAAAGCAGGGATAATTCTAAGGAGAGATTTTGATGCAAGATTTTTTTTTAAATCTGGTATATGATAGAAATAGAATATTCATACAGGGAGGGAGAAGTCAAGACAAAGAATGGAGATCAACTATCAGAAATTTGTGCCATAAACGAACTATACATACTGAATGGTTGGTGATCAGGGAATGAAATGGGAAATTTAACTTACGTAGTCTATTCAGGATGGAGTACTTCTGATCTAGCTAACTCAACTAGAGGCACTGAATTTTATTAAAGACATAAAGATAAGGAATAACTGGATAGCATCTTGATATTTCCCTGTTGTTCAGTTGCAGAGAAGTGAAAGAAACTGAAAGATAAAGACAAGTGTAGAGAACTAGAGAATGAGTATTGTAACAATAATACATTAGGAAATGAAACAGAAAATGTAGAAAGGAGATGGGAAACTTTAAAAAATGGGATAAAAGAAGCAGCTAAGAAAACGCTTGGAGTCAAGGAGAGGACAAGGGCAAAGAAGGAATGGATAACATCAGAAATGATAAGTAAAATGGAGGAACGCAGGAAATGGGAAACAGTAAATACAGAGGAAGGAAAGCGTAACTACAGGAAGTTAAGTAATGAATTAAGAAGAGAAACAGAAAAGGCAAAGAAGAAATGGTTGACAGAAAAGTGTGATGAGATAGAGCAACTGGAGAAAGAAGGGAAATATGACTTGATGTACAAAGAAGCAACAAATATAGTATTCAGAGAAAAGAGAAGGAACAACAGCAATAAGGAAATAGAGGCTACAGATGGCACAATGATATATGAACCCCAAGAAATAATGAAAAGATGGGAAGAATACATAAAATGGCTATATGATCGGGACAATCGACCAAATGAAGAAGAACTTGAATTAGAGGAGGAAGATATGGTTAAAGAGGATGATAAAGGGGAAACCATACTGAGAAGAGAGATCGAAGCATCACTGAACGAGATGAAAAATAGAAAAGCAATGGGAATAAATGAGATTCCTGTTGAACTGTTAAAAGCGTTAAATAATGAAGGGAGAAAGGAGTTGATTAGATTATGTAATCAAATATACATGACAGGAAAATGGCCAAAGGATTTTAGTGAAATCATCTTAATCCCTATGGAAAAGAAAAAGAACAGCAAAAAATGTGAAGAACATAGGACATTGAGTCTAATTTCACATGCAGCCAAAGTCTTACTGCGGACGCTCAACAGAAGGATATATGGAAAGCTGAATAACTTTATAGGTAAAGAACAGTTTGGTTTCAGGAGAGGAGTTGGAACAAGAAACGCCTTTGGACTTCTGAGGGTGATAGGAGAGAGGTACATAGAGAAAAATAGGAAGGTTTATGCTGTATTTATTGACCTTGAGAAGGCTTTTGACTGTGTCAGATGGGACAAATTGATGACAATCCTGAAGAAACATGGAGTTGATTGGAGGGATAGAAGGCTAATAAAGAATTTGTATATAAACCAGAGAGCAAGAGTGAGAATAGGAGACGAGTTGAGTGAAGAAATTGAATTAGGAAGAGGTGTAAGACAGGGCTGCTCTTTATCACCGACACTGTTCAACATCTATCTCGAAGAAATAATCAATGAAAGTTTTAATGGAAATAGTGGAGTTTGTGTTGGAGGTAGGAGAGTAGAATGTATAAGATTTGCAGATGATATGGTTGTGATGGGAGAAAGCGAACGTGAAATGATACAAATGTTAGATAAACTAAACATGAAACTAGAAGAATATGGAATGAGAATTAATAAGAAGACCAAAAGTATGATAATTGGAGGAAAAGGTAGAAGTTGTCATATTAGTATAGGAGGAGAAGAAATAGAGCAAGTCAGCAACTTCAAGTATTTGGGAAGTATGATCAGAGATGATATGTATTGCACAACAGAAATTAAGAAATGAATTGCCATAGCAAAAGAAGGCTTTAGGAAAAAATCAAAATTATTTTGTGGACCACTAAACAAAGATTTGAGGAAAAGACTTGCTAAGTGCTACATTTGGAGCATAGCACTGTATGGCGCAGAGACTTGGACATTGAGAAAGAAAGATGAGAGAAGATTGGAGGCACTAGAGATGTGGGTATGGAGGAGAATAGAATGAGTGAAATGGGAAGACCGGGTAAGGAATGAGGAGGTATTACGAAGAGTTGGAGAAGAACGAAGTATGTTACAAACCATTATAAAGAGAAAAATGAACTGGATCGGACATTGTTTGAGGAGGGACTGTTTACTGAAAGAAGGAATAGAAGGAATGGTGAAAGGCAAACGAGGAAGAGGAGAGAAAAAATATAAAATGTTGGACAATATCCAAGGAAATAAATATTCGGACATGAAAAACTTGGCGCAAGACAGGCAACAGTGGAAGAGATTCATCCCATGACAAGACCTGCCGTAAGGCAGAACACCTAGATAGATGGATTAGGGGGTGAAATGTTTGAAATTTTGTTTGAAAATATAAAATCTTTTTTTAAGCCATTTCTTTTCAGTTTTGATTTACTTGATCTGTAAATGTAAGGTTCTTTAGTCTGTTCAAAACTAATTGAGGATAAATAAAATTAGAAAATATCTGAAAAAGATACCAATTAAAAACAGAATGACAGGTTTTGTCCTTGAAAGAACATCATAATTTACCGTTCTGCTTCGAGACTGCATTTTACTTGGTCGCCCTCCATTTTTCTCTACCTTCTGCTTTCCTATTCATTCTTTCTTTCTTTCTTTCTTTCTTTCTTAGCCACCTCCTGTTCTGCTTATATCATCTAACATCTGACTCTCTTTCCTGGTACAAATCCTTCAAGTACCTCCACTATCCCCTTCATAAAATGTCTTACCCAGTTCTCCAGATTATATAAGAATCATGCTTTTAATAATTTTGTGAGTCTTAAGAAGGGTGTTAATTTTACTCTTGTTTCCTGTATCCCGTATCGAGTCCAACTGCTTTGAGATCTTGCTGAATTTCATGGATCCATTGGTATCCTATGTTCTTTCCAGGATTTCTCACCATCAGTTGTTGCAAAAGGCATAATAAGTGTGCTCTGTTTTTAATAATATTAATGTTACTGGTTTTACATCCCACTAATTTTATGGTTTTAGGAGACACAGAGGTGCTGGAACTTTGTCCTGCGGGAGTTCTTTTACGTGCCGATGAACCATTTCAGGCAATACAGAATGCACTTGACATTACAAAATATTAGTCACAATATATGTGACATACCTGTGGTGTTTCAAAGTGATATTTGGCTGTGTGCAAGATGGTTCGAACGAGGGAATTTAAAACAAATACTTCCAGCAAGGCACACCCTAACATTATTAACATTCCTCTTGACAAATCAGTCCATTAAATTGAGACATATAGACAGTCCAGCTTATCGCTCGAGCCTGACGACCGGTATAGAGTAAGATGCTACAGGAAACTAATATCAGCCAATGATTTATGACATGTGTTATTCCTATTCATCTCAAGTATTGGCCTGCCTCTTCTGCCACATACGATGTACCAAAGTTTACCTTATCCAGTTGTATTTGCTGTATGAATACTCACCATACCCCAGCAGGAGGCCCCCAAAATATATTACCAACCAGGCTAGCAGGACCAAGTTTTTTTCCTTTTAATTGTTACTCCTCTATCACTCAACCTTTGTCCTGGCTTGTGATCGACAAAATGTGGCTTCCCATAAATTGGACCCGGGTTAAAGTAATACAACTAAATCAATATAGGAGAGAATTATTTACATACAAATTTTACAAAGTGTAAGAACATGAAACACCTGGTTCACTGTTTATTATTATTACTATTATCATTATTATTATTATTATTATTATTATTATTATTATTACTATTATTATTATTACTACACATTATTACATGGTTGTACAGAGACCAAATCATGAGGTGGTTGACAGATTGCCTTAGAAGATTGGTAAATATATATTTGAAAGAGTAGAGGAGTTTAAATTCCTTGGTGTATTAATCGATGAGCAAAAACCGAAGGCAACAGGAACACCAAGCTAGAATTAAGAATGCAAATAAGGCATTTTACTCTATGAGCCCTATATTAGGCTCCAAGTTTTTAACAAGGAATGCAAAAATGATTAACTACAGTACAATACAATCATTCAACCAGTACTTCTGTATGGTTCCGAGACATGGAGTATAATCAAGAAAGAGCAGCAGCAGTTGCAAGTCTTTGAAAATAAAGTTTATAGAAAAACATTTGGCCCATGGTTCGATCCTATCGATCAAAGCTGGCAGAAAAGATCTAATTATGAGATTTACACCCTCTCTCAACAACACACTACAATGGGTGTGATAGAATCCTACAGATTGCGCTGGGCTGGACATGTACTGAGGATGCAGGATAACAGAGCACCAGTAGATCTATACAAGGGATCTCTTAATGGGAAAAGACCTTCAGGAACACCTCGAAGCACCTGGAAGAAGATCAACAAGGTATGCCGGACCCTCCAAATTGATAACTGGGAAGAGCAGGCTCAAAATCAAAAAGGATGGAAGAGGATTAAAGAATCGGCACGGTAACTACACGTCCCTCAGAAGCCTACTGAGTGAGATGATGATTATTATTATTATTATTATTATTATATTTTTTTTTTTAGTTCCGTTTGGGCCTGCTATGGACCACGTGGTTCTTATCTCTAGCAGCTTTCTTCTTTGACCAGTACTCCTTCATTCTTGCACTGTGAATGTCTTTTCGCTCCTGAGTCCATTTCACACCTCCTCCCGGACGTACTGTTTTTTCTGTTAGTGACTGGAGAGAGTTTGATGTTCTGATCAACGTTCTGTACCTATTCCTGTCATAAATTTCACTGGGAGCAATGTCCAATTCTTGAAGGTCTTTTCTGACGAGTCTTGCCCACTTGGCATTAGTCGCTTTCCCTCTAGAGATGGTGTGAAAGATTCTGGAGGTGAGCCTCTGATTGTCCATTCTCATGACATGACCGTAGAAGTTCAATCTCCTCTTCCTCATAGATGTTGTAATGCTCTCCAATTGTTGGTACAGTTCGTTGTTGTGCCTGATTCTGTACTTGCCTTCTTCTTTAATGGGGCCCATGATTTTTCTCAGGATCTTCCTTTCCTTCAGCTCCAGTTTTCTAAGTTGCCCTTTTCTTACCATGTTTAGGCATTCTGAGGCATATAGTACTGACGGTCTCACTACAGTAGTGTAATGCCTGATTTTGAGGTTAAGGGAGAGGGATTTGGATTTGTACATACTCTTACATAGGTGGTAGGCATTTTCCAATTTGATGCATCTGCTGTTCATGGCCTGATCTTCATTCATGTTTGGGGTTATCCATTCTCCTAGGTATTTGAAGGAGTTAGTCCTTTGTATTGTTTTGTCCCCCAGTGGGATTGATTTGGGTGCATCTTTGATGTTGGTGATAAACTGTGTTTTGTTGATGGCGATCTTCAGCCCTACTTTAGCTGCTATGTGGTCGAGAGAGGATAGTTGATGGATAGCTTCCTCCACACTGGATGCCAGGAGTGTAAGGTCGTCTGCGAAGGCTAAACAGTTGACTGTTAACTTGTCTTTCTTGTAGCCAATTCTCAATCCAGAGTCATCCTGTAGCATTTTCGTCCACTCACGAATGACTTTTTCAAGTAGGCAATTAAAGAGGATTGGAGATAGGCCATCCCCTTGTCTAACACCTGTTTTGATCTCAAATCTCTGGGACAGTTCCCCTCTGAATTTGATTCTGGCAGTAGTGTTGGTAAGAGTTGCTTTCACTAGATTCAAGGTTTTCTTATCTAGTCCCAGTTCAGCGAGTGCCTGGAAGAGTGACTCTCTATCTACTGAATCGTAGGCCTTCTGAAAGTCAACAAATGTTGCCACGTAGGGTGAGGCGCTTAGGTTTTTGTAAGTGATGATGGTTTTGAGGTTCAGGATTTGTTCGGCGCATGACCTTGACTTGCGAAACCCAGCCTGGTACTCTCCGATGCAGGAGTCTAGTTGAGCCTCTACTCTTGTGAGTAATACTTTGGAGAGTATCTTATACGTCACTGATACAAGGGAAATCCCTCTGTAGTTGTTGAGATCTGATTTGTCGCCTTTTTTGTGTAACGGGTGGATGATAGCTGAAGTCCAGTCGCTAGGTAACGCTTCTGTCACCCAGATGTTTGATATGATTTCATGGATACTTTGGATTGACTCCTCATCAGCGTATTTCCAGAGCTCTGCTATGATTCCATCCTCGCCCGCTGCTTTGTTACATTTCAATTCTGAAATGGCTTTCTTGATCTCCCCCTTTGTTGGTGGGAGAGAGTCCGACTTAGTAACATTCTGAGGTTCGAAATGCAGTTTCTCCTTGGGTTCCCTTGAATTTAGAAGGTTGTTGAAATACTCTGCTAGAACTGTGGTGCACTCTTCATTGTTCATTTTCAGATTTCCGTCAGCTCCCCGAAGGTGAAGTGTAGGGGCTGAGTAGGGTGTTATTTGAGATTTAAAAGTTTGGTAGAAGTCTCTAGTGTTGTTTCTTTCAAAATCCCTCTCTGCTTGTTCAATGATATTTTTATTGTACTGCCTCTTGGTGTTCCTGATAATTTTAGTTGCAGTTTTCCTAACTTCTAAGAAGTTTTTATGGTTTTCCAGACTTTTGTTACGGTTCCATTTTAGCCATGCTTGCTTTCTCTCTTCTATTGCTTTGTCACAAGTAGTTGTCCACCATGGATGTTTGTTCTTTCTGACTGCCGGGATGGTGGTTGTCGCTGCATCTATTAGTGCCTTCTGTAGTTGGGGCCAATCTTTTTTGTCTTTGTTTTTAGCCAGGGTCTCTGTGAAGTTATTGTTATCTTTCAGCCTGGCTGGATTGAACCTTGGAATTCGTGACTTGATGCAGTGGTTTTCCCTGCTGCTTTTAAGAGGGATGAAATTTGTTTTGATCAAAGAAAGATAGTGGTCTGAATCAATGTTTGCGCTTCTCAATACTTTGACATTCAGCACTTCTTTGCTGTTGCTTCTACTGATGGCTACGTGGTCCAGCTGGAATTCCCCAAGCATTGGGTTAGGACATCTCCAAGTCATGGCTTTCCTAGGAAGGCGTTTGAAAGCTGTAGATTTGAGGACTAAGTTGTAATTTCTGCACAGATCAATCAGTCTCTCCCCATTCCTGTTGGTCCTCTTGTGGGCTGGGTAATCTCCAACTATGTTCTTGAATTTTCTCTCTTTGCCAATCTGGGCGTTAAAGTCTCCCATTAAAATAGTTATGTGGTGTTTTGGGATCCGGTCCATTGTCTCTTCGAGTACCCTCCAAAAGGTTTCCACATTTTCAATATCTTTCCTGTTGGTGTCATTAGTAGGTGCATGGAAGTTAACAACTGTGTATGCTTTGTTGAGAGTTTTAAAAGCTATAGTGGACGTTCTTCCATTTGGAGATGAAAAGGAGATGATGGAGTTGATCATTTTGCTGCTGACTATGAAGCCTGTCCCCAAGTGAGGCACATTCTTCATCACTCTTTCACCGGGTTGCCCTTTGTAGATCCGATAACCTTGTGATTCTATCACTTCTTGATCGAGGAATCTGGTCTCTTGCACAGCTGTTATCAGGATGTTGTGTTCAGTTAAAACATCTAGCGTATGTTTTAGTTTTCCTGTCTCTAGGAGGGAGTTGATGTTGATGGTCGCCAAGAACTTAAAACGTTTCTTCTTCTCACATGAAGGTGCAAGCTCCCCAGAATCCAAAGGCTTGCTTGCCCCATCAAAACTGGGGGTGGATTTTATACCACCTGGGGTGGTTTTTCCGTTGGTCGTTTTCTCCATGTTGCGAGAGTTAAGAAAAAAGTTTAGGGTGGTTACCCGCAGGTAACAATTTGTTAACTGTCAAGGTTGTAAGCCTTGAAGCCCCCAGCACTGATCTGTTCGCCGACCCAACTTCCCGCTGGGATTGGTACCCAACCTTCCACTGGGTTGCTCGGCTTAGCAGGGGCACCTCTTGCAGGTTATGTGCTGGAGTTGGAGTGAAAGAGGCTAGTTGGATTCTCTTGCTGAATCCAATATCTTCATGTTGCAGATGACTGGCAACAACGCATTTCACTCCCATTTGCCAGAGTCATAATGACTCCTCCCAGGTTGATTATATTATTATTATTATTATTATTATTATTATTATTATTATTATTATTATTAAACAGGAGTAATTTCATTGGTAATAACAATATGCATGTATTTTGATTTGTACATGTAGCGATGTGCATGCGGACCGCTATTCTTTTCTAATTTCTCTACCTCCTTAAATATTATAAATTGAGTGTTTTTGTCTCAAATTGCAACTAGAACAAGCTCCCAAAGTGAAATCTTCAATATACATATCACCACTCTAAACTACAAAATGTTTTTACATACCTGACTTTTTTCCATGCCCAGTTCATCAAATGTTCCAGAGCTTGAGGATATGTTGAGACAACAACAGGCACAAAATAATTCAACCACTGTAGCAAGCTACTCATACCCACATTCATGGGTATAGCATTCAACATCAACAACACTTTGTCAATATTCAGTTGACTCTTCAAATTACTAAAATGTCGGGTCCAAATCAGAGCAGCTCTAGACATTTTACCCTGAAAAAGGACAACAGATTCATTACATCTTATACAAAAACATAGAGATGAATTCACAAATTTCAATGTTCCACTCCTCGACAGTATTACTAGTCAGTATTCTTTATACTGCAGAAAATAAATATAAATACAGGATTTCACAAAGTTCCATATTATTACTCCATATACCTGTAAGTTTTGAATTCCCCCCCGCCGCCATTCGTTTTCGTTTGCATCAACTCAAACAGGTCTTATGGCAACAATGGGATACGTCAGGGCTGGGGTTAGTGGGGATGTGACCGTGGCCTTAATTAAGGTACATGGTGTGAAAATGGCAAAAAAATAGAAAACCATGTTCAGAGCTGACAACAGTGGGGTTCACACTCACCATATCCCGAAAACAAGTTTGCAGCTACGTGATCAAAACAGCGTAGTCAACTCACTCGATGAGCTTTATGTTGTTGTAACTTCATAGAAGGGGGTTGTGAAATAACGGAGTATTTTCTCTTTAATAAAAAAAGTACAAGAATACTGGAGGTGAGATGAGTCGTTCGCATCACAAACAAAGTGGAATTGAATTGGCTAGGTGTTAAGAGAACAATTTGGCAATATTCAACTTAAAAGAGAGTTTTATTGGTTGGTCATGTTTCGAGACATGCAGGACTTTTTCAGTTTGCTTTGTAGAGAAGTGTATGGGGAAAAAATGAACAAGGAAGACCAAGGAATCGGTATGATAGATTAAGAAGGATTTATATAAGATGTGATATTAATGAAGCAATAGAAGAGACTGGCTCAGGATAGGGTGGTGTGGAGTACTGCAATAATCCACACCAAATAGGCAATACCTTAATGTTCATGATATCTCAGAAGGTTGGCAAAGACATACACAGGTGTTTACCTAAGTCACGGCAAGGTGATATGAGTGATGACCAAGATAAGCACAGAAAGCTGGCCTGATTCACTTCAAGAAACCAGCAGGTTCAATCTGGAGGGCCAGGTCTTCTGTAGTGAGAGGTTAGTATATATGTTAAGTGGAAGAGTGGGGTGGGATGGAGTAAGGTCGATTGGAAGAGAACTGCATCAGACCAACCCAAAACTGAAATAAAAGCTTCCTAATTTATCAATTTCCTACTGCAGACAAGGAGAGTCAAGTAAGTGCTTGGAAGAAAGTAGACCCTTTCAAAATGTGGGCACACAGAAGGATACTAAAATACTCTGAACAGAACATTGAACCAACACATCAACAGTAGAACAACTACGAGGGCCACCCAGAAATTAAGTTTCCCAATTTTTATTTTAAAAAGACAACGTAGTTACATGAAAAACTTTATTGGCACACGATACAAGAATGTTGGAGCTATTTTTCGACATAATTGCCACCAGAATTGAGACCCTTACATACCCGCCAACTTTACAAAAACCAAAACCAGGAGATTTTGATACAAAAATCGGGGAAACTCCAGAAGAAATCAGGAGATACAATTGGTCAAAATTGCTTATTGTACATGTCCTGCACAATACAGTAGTATGACATATTTATACCACTTATTGTCTCAAAGCCCGACTGTTGTTATACGAGGCTACAAAGCTAAAAATTACACATCTCTATTCCCTCACAGGAAGTATGTGAGTCTCTGATAAGCCTACTGAAAATAGTATGAACTCATGCTCCACATGTGTGAATCAGTCATGCACTTAGATGCTATTATTTAGCAAATTCATAGATTAATATATTGCATCAAGCACCCAAGCGATTATACGAAATGCAATGCTATTTGGATCAAATAACTAGCTGATGTACCCGTGCTTCGCTACAGAATTCTCAGAAAGAATGCCCTTATAGTTTTCCCAACTGAAGTCAACATAGGTCATTTACAATGACATTGCATGAATGTTGTGATTAAAAGCAATACTGTCATATGAAATATTTGATAAAATGAAAAATAGCACATTTTCTCACTTTTAGCTAAAAGTACTATGGTGTCGATCTAACAGTTCAAAGTTTCAGAGCTAGAATGACCAGGCTGCAGACAGCCGCGAACACTCCTATGTAATTATTCCGTTTAAGTGTGCACACTGCTCATTCCAATTACTGCCTCAGAGTAGGGATCGAACAGCTGGAACACTATGATGATCCAGTGTGTTATGTACCAGTAGTATCAGCAAATTTATGAACCAGAGGAATGGCATGCTAAAGAAGAGAGAAATCTAACTCCCCAGCTACTTCCTGCCAATATTCAGGCAGGCTGTTATACTCGATACGCAGCAGTAATCCTATCTATTGGAGATACATGGCAGCAGAATATACAAAGCACATCACAACAAACAATGGTCAATGTAATGTTATTGTTGATCAATTTTATGAGCTTTCTATATTGGAGGCCTTCACATTTGGTTTTCTTCCGACTTTCTGATATTAGAGCATCTAATGTAAAGCGAGTCGTCCTTTCTTTCACAACTCCCTTTTGTGTTATTATTCAAGCGATCATTCCTGCATGACATTTTTCTCATTCTTATAATCATCTTCAAAACTTAATCACCATCACCACCAATATTATTATAGTCGGTACGTTAAAACTGAATAAGACATTAATATTCAGAATTGTATTCTCTATAACTTTTGTTATGCAGTACTTTTCGATATGACCAGTAAGATAGGTAATTAAAAATTTAATTTTTGGCACCTTCCCCTTAACTACCATTTCGAACAGGGTGAATAAAATTATTTATAGCATAGACTGTAGTTCCTTATTCCCCGACTTTACATAAAATTCTGTTCACCCATTTTCTCGCACCTCGGTGCTGATATGGACTTGGCAAAAAAATCCAAGTTCATTAATCTTTCTGTTATCATAGCCGGTATGGTAAAAATGTATAAGACATAAATGATAGGAAATTTAATAATATATAACTTTAGTTTTGTAGTATTTATCAATAGGGCCAATAATAACAAATAGTTGAGAATTAAAATTTAGTCCTTCCCCTAAACGTGTACCAAAATACAAAGCTAAATACATTAGTTATAAGGATCTGAAAAATATCGATCTACAACAACTCCAAAATGATGCGTACAGTTTACCTTGGGAAGATATAAAGCAGTTGCAGGACGCAGACATGAAAGTGAGAAGATTTAACTCGTTACTCATAGGACTATATGACAACCATGCTCCAGTTAGGCAAGCTAGAGTCACTCGCTCGCCTGCACCTTGGTTAACAAGCGATATAAAAGCAACAATGGCTCGCCGTGACGCAATGTTCCGCCGATACAAGGAAACAAATAATGAACGAAATTTCGAAGAGCATCGTCTTTTACGTAACAGAACAAAGCAATTAATTCGTAATAGCAAATTTAATCACATTAAAAATGTAACAAGGAACTTAAATGCACGTGAAACCTGGAAAGAACTTCGAGCTATGGGTGTTGGAAAATGCAAAGAGCCACATATGCCAACTATATCTCTCGATACACTTAACTCCCACTTCATAACTAACCCAATAAAAGAATCTCAACTTCAAAACCAATCTAAATAAAAGAATCAGTGACCCTACAGAAAATGAAAATAATTTCTCTTTTCACTATGTCAGTGTAAATGATGTAAAGTGTATTTTGAATTCAGTTAAGTCACAAGCTAAAGGAGCAGATAACATCCCAATGGGCTTTATAAAAAAACATTATTGGCACGGTCCTACCAATTATTACCCACATTGTAAACCACTGTCTCACCACAGGGATGTTTCCAACTGCATGGAAGGATGCTCTAGTAACCCCAATATTAAAGCATACCGGTACCACAGTAAATGCGCCATCTGATTACCGGCCTATTTCGATTCTTCCCCCTCTCTCAAAAGTTCTTGAACGAGTTGTACACGAGCAGCTAGTAGAATTCTTAACCAGACATTCTCTTTTTGACCCATTAAAATCTGGTTTCAGAAAGGGACACAGTACTACGACTGCACTTCTTCGGGTAACAGATGACATAAGACTAGCAATGGACAAACAGCAGGTGACGATACTGACACTCCTTGACTTTAGTAGTGCGTTCGACACTGTAAATATAGACATACTATTATCCAAGCTACACTCTCTGCATATCGGCCCGATAGCCCTTAAGTTTTTTAAGCTGTACCTTACAAATCGTCGCCAGTGCGTAGTGGTAAACAATCAACGATCCCAATGGGCTGTAAAATCATCCGGTGTCCCTCAAGGGTCTGTTCTAGGGCCCTTACTGTTTGTCTTGCATATTAATGATATATCTTCCACACTTCAGTATTGCAACTACCACTTATATGCTGATGATATGCAGATATACAAACACACCACTACAAACAATTTACATGAAACAGTTCAGCATATTAATTCAGATATTGAAAGGCTTACCGCCTATGCTAAAAACAACCACTTACTCCTAAATCCTTGTAAAACACAAAATATTATCATAGGAAACTCTAAATTATTACATGTAATAAGCAATATCAATCCTCCTCCAATCATAATCAATGATATTGCTGTACCGTAGCTTAAAAATGTAACTGATCTTGGAATCTCCATCAATGAGAATCTGACCAGACGAATAAGTTTGAATGGCGTTTATAAAAGTAGGAAAGATCACAATATGAAGATAAAGTTGGAATTCAAGAGGACAAACTGGGGCAAATATTCGTTTATAGGAAGGGGAGTTAGGGATTGGAATAACTTACCAAGGGAGATGTTCAATAAATTTCTAATTTCTTTGAAATCATTTAAGAAAAGGCTAGGAAAACAACAGATAGGGAATCTGCCACCTGGGCGACTGCCCTAAATGCAGACCAGTATTGATTGATTGACTGACCTGGAATGAACACGTAACAAATGTATGAAGAAAGATTCATGCAGCTCTATATCCCCTGAAACGTCACAAGAATTCTTTTCCTCAAAAACTTAAATTAAAATTAATCCTAGCACTACCATTCCCAATTTTAGACTACTGTGATACGGTACTAGTCAATCTAAATGCTGAACAAGCTTTGAAACTTCAGCGAGCACAAAACTCATGCATATGATATGCCTTCCAACTGCGACATGATGCTCATGTTACACCATATTTCAAAACATTGGAATGGCTACGCATAAATGAACGAAGGAATTTTCAACTAATGACACTTGTTTACCAAGTGCTCTCGACGAACACTCCTACTTACCTCTCTTCTAATTTTCGTTTCCTTTCCTCATTCCATAAAATTAGTACCCGTTCTGGTTCCCTACTTGAAATTCCACTAAGTTGAACGAATTCCTACAATCATTCCTTTTTAATTACCGCGCATCGAGACTCAGGAATACACTCCCAATGGACATTCGGCACCTTACTTCCTCTCATAAATTCAAATCTGCCTGCAGAAAGTTTTTTCCTGGGAACATAAAACTGAGTTGTGTGTCATTGTGTGTATGTTGTGTGAATGGGTTTTCTTCATTTATTATTATTATTATTATTATTATTATTATTATTATTATTATTATTATTGTCACATTAATTGCTGTACTGATATGTAGGCCTAACTTAGTCTTAGAATTATCTGTCCGTAATATTATTTCTTTTTAGAATTTCTATGTCCTTTTATGTTTACATTTTTAAATTTTGTTTATAGTGGTTAGGTGTAAGAGAGGGCCGTGAGCCCTAACTTCGCCACAAATGTAAGTCAGGAATGAATGAATGAATAAATAAATGAATAAATAAATAAATAAATAAATAAATAAAAAACTATTTCGCCGGGCTGAGTGGCTCAGGCGGTTGAGGCGCTGGCCTTCTGACTCCAACTTGGCAGGTTCGATCCTGGCTCAGTCCGGTGGTATTTGAAGGTACTCAAATACGACAGCCTCGTGTTGGTAGATTTACTGGCACGTAAAAGAACTCCTACGGGACTAAATTCCGGTACCTCGGCGTCTCCGAAAACCGTAAAAGTAGTTAGTGGGACGTAAAGCAAATAACATTTATTTAAAAAAAAAGCTATTTCACTCTTTTGGAGGGAAGTTCTAAGAAATTTCATTTCACAGACTTGAATCCTACTACAATACTTTGACATTATTGTTCAGGTTTCCAGAGAATATGTAAGGATAGGAATGAAATATGACTTGTACAGGATCATTTTTGTTCTTTGTGGGACCTTCTCGATACTGCAAAGGTTAAAGCCTTTGGTTACTCTGCTAGTTTTATCTCAGCTCTATTATTACTAGCCATTACACTTCCTAAATATCTGAATTGGTATACTACTTCAACTTGGTAGTCCAAGAGTAGAAGAGACAAAATAAGGCATGTGAAAATCCGGGAAGAAATTCGAATGGAAAAAATTAATGGTAGAATAGAGAAAAGTCGACTAAGATGGTTTGGGCACATAAAGCGAATGAGTGATGAAAGAATGCCAAAAAAAGTGATAAAAATGCAAATGCAAGGAAGGAGAGGCCGCGGATGACCATGATTAAGATGCAAGGACACAATCCAACACAGTATTAGAGAAAGAAACCTGGACTGGGACACAGTGTTGGAGGAGGAGTGGTGGAAAGACCAAAGAAAGTGGAGAGGAACTATATTTGCCCCTACCCGGCTTCAGGTGGATAATGGGAAATGATGATGATGATGATGGTGATGATGATGATGATGATGATCATGATCATGAATGTAAAATGCTTTTTCCTAATGTTGTATTCAAAGGTGGAGCAAGTAAATTCTTATTTTGCAAACATGCATGTACAGAACATAGTATGGAACAAGGGAGTTCCTGAGAGGGCTAAACAGACCCTGTTTAAGACTCATTTCCTGCCCATCATGACGTATATAGTCTGGAGAGTTGTGTCATACATAAAAGAGAAGGAAATCAACTGCAAGCTGTTGAAATGAAGTTCCTTAGATCAGCTGTACAGAAAACAAGGAAGGACAAAATTAAGAATGATCAGACACAAAGAGATCTGCAGGTCAACCTCACCATGGAAGAGAGGCAGAGTGTTGCAAGGCTGAAGTGGCTAGGACACGTTAAAACGTACGCAGGTGACTAAAGCCAAGGAAGTATTTTGAAAAGATTGTAATAATGTTAATTGCTTTACGTCCCACTAACTACTCTTTTACAGTTTTCAGAGACGACGAGGTGCCAGAATTTAGTCTCGCAGGAGTTCTTTTATGTGCCAGTAAATCTACCGACACAAGGCTGTCATATTTGAGCACCTTCAATACCACTGGACTGAACTAGGATCGAACCTGCCAAGTTGGGGTCAGAAGGCCAGCGCCTCAACCGTCTGAGCCACTCAGCCCGGCTTGAAAAGATTGTTCCGGGACAAAGACCAATTGGACGCGCTAGAAAAAGGTGGTTAGATGAGATAAGAGAAGACCTAGAGAAGAGAGGAGAAACATGGGATGTCCTAGGACCATAATAAATGGAGGCACAATGATGCAAGTGTAATGGACTAGTATAATTTGGAAGTAATTCTCTAAACCCTGTATTCACTACAGTGGTTAAGTGTAAGAGAGGGCCAAGAGCCCTAACTTCGCCACCTACAAAGGCATAATAAATAAATAAATAAATAAAAAGTAAAAGGTGAAACTATCAAGCTCAATTAGTATGTATGTATGTATGTATGTATGTATTATTATTGTTTACGTAGTTATCCACGGACTTCATTTGGTATACATTGTTATCGTATCATTTATTATTTGTGTGTTGTATGATCTGTATTGTGTAACAAAACGTGAGGTTATGTCACGATATGTCTGCTATATGTTTATTAATAAGATTTTATTTAATGTAAGAACATGTCATTAGTAGTATATAATTTATTATTACCTGTAAATATGATGTCTAAATCCAATGTAATGTTGTGCAACACAGAGCAAGATTCAAGAACGCACCTTGTCACTCGAGGTTTAGAGAATGTTTTATTCATTTGTACATAGGTTATTGGAGACCGTCGAGATACGAGAAAGCATGTTGTGTCATACCTTTCTAGAAGCCTGGCCAGGCAAGGTATATAAAGAGACAGTCTTGGGAGTAGAGTTAGAGAGTTGTTGCTAGTGAAAGTCGTTAGTGAAGAGCATGAACTCATGTTGTGATTTTGCTGCATTGGTAGCTTGATGACACGTCGTCTTCTTCTGTTCAAGATGGAGATTAATTAATATGTCATACCTGCCAATTTTTGGGAAGGGCTATCAGTAAAACTCACGCGCGACAAAAAAAAAAAAAACTAACGATTTCTGACATCTTCTATTTCTGGGCTACAAAATACAATAATTCATGCTTTAAACAGGATAAGCCTACTTCAAAAAAATCATATCTACTTACATCATAGGCCAATAATTTGTAAATGAACATACCAGTCAAGAAGAAATCCATGTTAAACAACAACAGGCATAGTGAATATTGGTTGGAGCATACATAACAGGACTTCCTTGATAAATTAAGCAGACATGCAATAATTGAAAAAGGCTTTACACAGTAAAACTTGTTTAACTTAACACAGGCAAGAAATAATATAATACACACTGCAGAACACATGCTAGTTTGACTTTGGAGTCATAGTTGTGGCCTTTTTAGCTTCCTGCAAAAAGTCGTGAGAAAATATTTTGTCATGACAGGAACCAGAACTCCTGGTTTTCAAAATAGAAACAGACACAGAGTTTCACCACCTCATCTGAAGTTTCATTCTCTTCCTTGCATAACAAGATAGGAAATTTTTCCAAGAAAAAATAAATGGAAGAAAACTGTACATCTTCAATTTTGTGTGACCTAGCAACTTCAGCATGCTTTAACATATCATCCTTGAGTGGAAACTTGTTGATGATGTAATCACATGCAGTACAAAAGTAGTTTCCCACCGATGTTTTACATGTTTTTACGGCTGACGATGACCTGGACTAGGGTCGAAACCGGTCCTATTTATAGTTACTATTAAATAAGAATGTAATCACTACATTTCTTTCTCTTATGTATTGAATAGGTTGAACCTCTTTTTCAATTATTTAATTTTTAACGTTAATACTTTCAATACGGAACAATGAAATTTTTATCTTTAAATGCACAAGCTAACCAAGCTAAACAAAAAGCCTTCTCTTACATGGGCCTTAAGATCAAGATCGCTAAATTAGGAAAAGACATCGACTTCCTGAAACAATGCATATCGTACTATCTTACCCCCAAATTTCTTCAAAGTTGTACCAGAAAAAACATTTCTTCTCCTCACATGTTAAAAACCCAAAGAATAACCAACAAAATTTGGTTAAAAAACGAAATTTGTTTCTTATACAAGAAAAAATCATTTTTAAACAACAGATTATATGAAACACATCTAGAAATTGCTAATCTTCTCCCGAGTGCACAATGGAACCTCTTCCTAACTCAAGTAGACAATAAATTATTTCATGTACTGTCAATCAAACAACAAACCCTAGAGAAAAAAACTCAAAATTCTTAAGAACAACTCTTCTTCACATAAATTCCAGTTTAAGAACCGTAACACACCCTCCAAAACTATTGAACAATTCCATCCTCCCATCGTAAATCTATCTAAAACAACTCTGAGTGGTGTTGAAAACTCAATTCTTTCGAAGGGCCTCAAACACAATTGGCCCAATCTCAACACTTTCAATGTAGCCACCAATTTAATTATTGAATCTGAAATAGCCTTTAACAAAATGCCAACAGATGAACAAGATGAAATCAGATATGAAGAAAAAAGGAAACTCGAAAAAATCTTCATTAACAATAACAAAAACATTTCTCTTAATAATAATAATAATAATAATAATAATAATAATAATAATAATAATAATAATAATAATAATAATAATAATAATAATAATAATAATAATAATAATAATAATAATAATAATAATAATTTAATTAAAGATAATAAAATCATTTCAGATCTTAAAAAGAAAATCAATGACAATAATCTCATTATCACCAAATCTGATAAAGGCAACACTACTGTCATAATGGAAAAAACTGACTACTTAGATAAAACCAAAAACTTTATCAGTGACCCTTCTTTTTCTATAGTAAAAAAAGACCCAACCACAAAAATCCAACGCCTACTCAAACATACTTTAAAAAACGCTTCCTTTCTCCTCACAGATCAAGAAAAAACTAAATTAATAAACATGAACCCAGGACTATCCACTGCCAAAGCCCTCCCTAAAATTCACAAAACTAACATTCCCATCCGTCCAATAATCAATTACAGACCCAGTCCCCTATACAACACTTCTAAATTCATCCAAACATTTTTACTAAAAAATTATCGATTTTTATCCAACAAATCTATCAAAAACATTTCTGATCTAATCAACAAATTAAAGAATTTTGAAATCCAACCAAATTTTTCTCTCCATTCTTTTGACATTGTGAACATGTACCGTAGTATTCCAATTTCAAAATTATTCCGTTATAAACAACAACCTAAACAAATTCAGTAACCTAAGTAAACCTGAAATTCAAGACTTCATGTCTATTTTAAAATTAGTTCTCAACAATAATTATTTTACCTTTGACAACACCATTTATCAACAAGATGGCTTGGCTATGGGCTCACCAGCTTCTGGCATTCTTGCTGAAATTTACCTCGACTTCTTAGAAAACACAAGAATTAATAATAATAATAATAATAATAATAATAATAATAATAATAATAATAATAATTTCTCCAACATCCTCTTTTGGGCCAGATATGTCGATGACACACTAGTAATATTAAATGAGGAATCAACCAACGCAGCCTCTACACTTCTTCATCTCAACAACTCAGACTAACATTAAATTCACCCTCGAATCAGAACACAACCAAACTCTTAATTTTCTAGACCTAACTATTACTAGACATCCTTCTTCTTTATCTTACAAAATTTTCAGAAAATCAACCCAAACAGTAACCACAATAAGACAAGATTCTTCGCACCCCCAAGCTCATAAACGTGCTACTTATAACAGCTTAATTTTTCGTGCCTTCAACACCCCTATGTCCAAAAAAGATTTAAATAATGAATTAAACACCATCCGCAACACTGCTAAATTCAATGGCTTCAACAACTCCTTCATAAACCGCATCATCAACAAATTCAAACACCGTCCAAAGACCACTTTATCTAAAGACACAATAAAACCGACTGCTTTTTCCACATTCACTTTCACTCAGGATGCTTATAAAATAACTAATATTTTTAAAAAACATAACATGAAAATTTCTTTTAGAACTAACAATAGAAATCTTGATATCTTACACAACTCTAAATCTCTAAATAAGTCTAATGCTTTTTCTAAATCTGGTGTATACAGATTCAAATGCAACAACTGCAATTCCTCCTACGTCGGACAAACTGGCCGCAACTTCAATATCAGGTACTCTGAACATGTCAACGCCATTAAATACAACAGATTCTCTGCCATAGGACAGCACATACAAGACTCCAAGCATAGTTTCTCCAGTATTGACAATGACATGAATATACTTAAAATCATTAACAAAGGCCCCCTCTTAAACATTACTGAAAATTGCCTTATCCACCTTGACCAGTACTTCAACCCTAATTTCAATTTAAATGACATTTCTGAAAAACCCAATATCCTTTTTGACTTCCTAATTCTTCTTCTCAAACATTCCAAATTCCAAAACCCCAATTCTATTTTCCATGCCTTACAAAGTTCCCACCCACATTTTCTACCTCCAATAACCCACCCTCCTAACCCACCCTAAACTACCCCTCCTTCATTTTCCTATCTTATCCTTCGTCAATACCATCTAACTTCAATTTCTTTTATTCTTTCTCTTATTTCACTATCACTCTTCCTCTGTTAATTTATTCTACCTTTTCTATTAAAAAAAAAAAAAGACCATCGACCTTCATTTCGGTTCTCCTCTTTCAAATTTTAACTCTTGTCTTGCGCCAACTTCGACTACTTCAATCATGACCTAAATTTTTTCAATTTAAAAAATAGCGCACTGTGCATATAAGTTTTCATTTGTTTTCCGATACCGCGCTTTTTACTATATTTTTTTCTCTTTACAATTGTTTTTTCAAGTCAACTGTTTTCCAAGAACTTAGCAGGAGCGCAAGTACTCATTCAATTATACTGATTTGCGTTGTATATTTCTATATATACGTACTTAACTTCCCGCAACCGAGACAAATACTGGACCTTCAGGATATTCTCCATTCTACTTTGGCGTTCGAGACCGCAGCGCATGACCTTGAATGTGCCGCGCTGATCACCGGGAGCTGGCGGTTTGCTTCTACAAATCTATTCGTCTGCGACTTCAAGTTATTTATGATCTTCATATATTATTTGATAGTGTTGTGACTTTGTGCCTGACAGAGTGTGGAAACTGACCCATTTGACCGTTCTCCAATATTCATAAACACTGTGAGACTTCGCCTATCATTGCGTGTGCCATACTACCATTCTTAATATTAAGTACTGTTTTCTTTTACGTGACTCACAATTTCTACCCCCATCGTTAATTTATGTTTCATCTTATACCGATCTAGAGTTCACTTAATCTTTTTCTTTTTCATATGCATTGTTTTACATGTTTTTACGGCTGACGATGACCTGGACTAGGGTCGAAACCGGTCCCATTTATAGTTACTATTAAATAAGAATGTAATCACTACATTTCTTTCTCTTATGTATTGAATAGGTTGAACCTCTTTTTCAATTATTTAATTTTTAACGTTAATACTTTCAATACGGAACAATGAAATTTTTATCTTTAAATCCTGGAGATCATTCACAATGTTCGAAGGGCTGTGCATAGCAACACACTGTTTGGTTTAGTGATGGTGACACAATGGACGCTGATTGTGAACAAATGGTGAACATTAAGTTTTGCGTTAAGCTCGGGAAAACCCCTAGTGAAACATGGACAATAATCACACAAGCATATGGAAGTGATGCACTATCAAGACGCCGTGTGTTCGAGTGGCACAAAAGGTTTCAAGAATACGGAGATTCAGTGCCAGACGATCCCAGAACTTGCCGCCCATCTACAGCACATTCCAATGCAAATGTGGAGCGCGTAAAGCAGTTATTGCAAGAAGACAGTTGTGTAACTGTGCGTGCGATATAAAAAGAGCTTAATTTGAATCTTGACGTGCGTCATAAGATTTTACGCAAAGATTTAAGGAAATTGAAACTGAATACAAAACTCGTCCTGCACACCCACACTAACGACTAGAATGAGGAAAGACGAAGAATTTCTGCGGAACAACTGGATAGAGCCAGGCGTGATCCCAAATTTCCAGCAAAAATTATTGCTGGGGATGAAAGCTGGTGTTACCAGTATGACCCCCACATGAAGCATCAAAGTGCAGAATGGCAGAGTCCTGGATCATCAGCCTCGAAAAGAAGCCAAACTTCAACCTTCGATAACAAAGATAATATTGATCGCATTGGTTGACATAGTTCACCATGAGTACATTCCACCAGGTGAAACAGTGAACCAAACTCTTTACATCGAAGTCTTCAAACGTTTACGATAAGCAATTCGACGTCGCCGCTCTGATTTGTGGAGGCGTAGGACTGGTTCTTACTGGATGACAATGCAAGACCGAGTATGTGGCCAGATATTCTGTCACCGTCGTCCCACATCCACCATATTCGCCCAACCTCTTGCCTTGCAATTTTTTTCTTGTTTACTCGAGTGAAATTGAGACTGAAAGGAAAGCTTCATCAAGATATCGCAGACATCCAATGGGCTGTGACACATGAGCTTACAAGCATCGCAGTTGACAATTCCCTTGCTTGCTTCCAAGACCTCCAGAAATGCTGGCAATTGTGTATAGATAGCCAAGGGGACTACTTCGTTCCCCCTGTGGGTGGGGGCGGTAGAATAACACCCATAGTATCTACTTCCTGTCGTAAGAGGCGACTAGGAAGCGTGGTTTGGCGACTACGGGGCCCTCAGCCAAGTCCCAGCATTGCTTCCATTTACTTGTGCCAGGCTCCTCACTTTAAACTATCCTATCCGACCTCCCACGGTCAACTCGTATTCTTTTCCGAATCCAGCGGTATTAGGTTTCCGAGGCCTAGGGAGTCTTTCATTTTCACATCCTTCGTGGTCCTTCTCTTTCTATAGCCGATATCTTCATTTTTCAAAGTGTCGGATCCCTTCTATCTTTTTCTCCCTGATTAGTGTTATATAGAGGATGGAAGCCTGGTTGTACTTAAAACAATAATTACCACCACCACCAGACTACTTTGACAGGAGCTAAGTTAAGTGCAACTTTTATATATTTTATGATCTCAGTCCTGAAATTTTTCTGACATAGGTTGTACCCACTAGTCAATACATGAAATGGAAGGGTATCGCACATTGGACCTCCCTTACTTTTTGCGACTATAAAAGCGGGAAAAATGGGGGTCTAATACACGAGAAAATACGGTAGGTACATACATAACTTAGGTCATTTTGGACATTTTCTTATTCACTCCTCACCCCCTATGCTGATGCTGACTGAATTTGGACTTGCATGTTTTCGATTATTTTTACATGTCACTCCCTCCCCTACTCCATCCTTAGGAGTGCTAGGTGAGTCTTACTCCCATGGTATTTCTCTCTGGATGGTAGTAAGACATATGTGAACCAAGTTTGGTTGAAGTTGCAGATTTACCTATACTCGCCGTCATTTTTAATCATTTAGCTTTAACGATATCTTTATGTAAAGATATTGCTCCTTAACTGTAAGCCACCCGCTAAGTACAGTATGTATTGCAGGCTAGGGTAAGCCTTTGCCTGCAATTTATTATTGGAGTCATCATTTAATAATTTGATTTTATGATTATTCAAAGTTGACTGAACTTAGTGACCTATCAATGCCTGAAGATTCACTAGCAGGTAATTCCAGAGAAAATAAAACAAAAATTAAGCAAATCGGTCCAGTAGAACAGATGGCCAGACAGACTGGACAAAGCCGTTTATAGTAAAAAATTTTAATATATAGATACTGTACATTCAATAGTATATAAGAGAACCCTACCTGTTTCAGAAAATTGACGCAGACTTGCCACAAGTCAGCAGAACTGAAGTCCAACCATTCCATGACAGAAGAATCCAACTCATTAATAATTTCAAATGTCTCCAAGTGGAACAACATGCTGGTCAGTTGAGAAAGAAGTGGACCGGTTTCAACACCATCCTTCTGCAACAGTATCGATATAGTGTAATATTCCTCACTGTTCGTAACTATAATGAAACACAGAGATCAATAATTTCACCCAAAATAATGTTAGCAACTTATTACAGATGCTAATTTTCACTATTAAAAAAAAAGAGTTTGTAGTTTTATGCGACTGTTGATATCGCCATCATTGCTGTGTTTTATGTGACTTCTCATTTCAAAAATCTCCCATACACTTGACTGGGATTCAAACAATGTGCCACTAGGTGCGAGGCCTGTGACTATGCCAGTTGGCTGTCATGGCCCTTTCCCCCCCACTCTTTTGTGTCAACAGTTCCATTTCTAAACAGCGTGTGCATCCTCACCCAAACAAATGTTAATTCTGACATCCTCTATACTGGTCTTCCTTTATGACTTCTGATTATACAATAATATAGCTGGCATAAAAAATGAGTGGGAGAATGAGGAGTTGCATCATTTGGAGATGTAGGTCAAACTTCCAGTACTGACAGCAGCAGGTTTGATTGCTCTGTCCCTCAGCATGCAGGTAAGCACAGGCTTCTGCCTTAAAACTGGCCCTCAAATTCCTTTCCTAATTCTAGATCCAGATTTATTACAAGAATACAAACTGTTGCAGCTGAGTCAAGAAACAACTGATCAAGCTAAGGTAGTTTAAAATTCAAAGCAAGTCAAAAAAGGAAAGTATAGAGAGTAAAAAAACATTTGAGACATTTCTGTAGGGGACAAGGAAAGAGAATGTGTTGAGCAAAAAAACGTACTATTGAACACACTAATAAAAACTATCAAAAAACGTACTATTGAACACACTAATAAAAACTATCAAACAGTGATATGGAAACACTAGATACAGTTGTTTCCGACATGAGGGCATTTTATGACAAGTATCCGCGCGTACAGTGAAAACTATATCTACCCGTTCTAAAGACGAGAGGAAAGTATTAAAAAGGTGTGAAAAACATGAGAGAACAAATATGAAAACCTTTTCTGCTGGGGCTTATAAAATAAGTGCACTGAAAGGTGTGAAAAACACTAAACAACAAATATGAAAACATATGCAGGGGGGGGGGGACCAATAAAAATATCCAAGTATTATTGCAGATCATAGTTTTGCTAAAAACAAATGTTAGTAGAAGCCTTTTATTTTGAGGTAGTGGGTTATTAAACATTATATTCTGGTCACACTCTTAGACAATGAATTGGAGGTTACACTCAATGTGTGAACGGGAGGAATGACTTTGCCCGCCATTTTGAAAAACTTTGAATAAGTCGAATGATTGAGTCGAAACTCGAAGGTGGATTTCTTCAACATCCGTGACATCTGTGCGCTTGAAGATACGGATGCCAGTCCACTTTCTGAACGATTTTAATTTTGTCTTCATTAGCAAGAAATTTCTTGACTTTTTCTGTATCCATAACTAGGCTATCACAAGACAAATGTGCACCATTCCACTCAATTTCACACGATTATGTTCCTAATCCAGATATAGGCTACCGTATCATGTCACAAAACTTCACTGTACCACTCTACACAATATATTTACCCGAGTTGGATGTCACGTTTCTGTCACAAGGGATGACAAATAATATTTTCAGTGGCTAAGAAAAACGTGTTGCCTGCTGCCATTTCTTGATGGATACAGTACTTTTGTATCCATCTCTTGGCACAGGCCAGAATAAAGTGTAGCTTTCACCAAAGTCCCAGTCTCATCCATGGCTGTGACAATATGGAAGCTGCTGGGGTATGGGTGGTGCTAAGTAATGACATTCAGAGCACGGCTAGTGCATCTGAGTGTTATGAAAGGTGTTGCTCATAGGGTCTGTCGTGCTGCAATAGCACTTTCTGACCCAGTGAGGAAAGCAATGGCAAACTACCTCACTCCTCGGCTTGCCTAGTACGCCTCATTTAGGTGCTGCCATTGGTTTATGCGGTTTCCTTATAACCGCATAACCTTTGGTGGTGCTATTTGAGGATCCAACCAGCCTCTGGGCTGATGACCTGACAGACAGACAGGAAAAACGTGATCGTACTAAGTGGAAATAGCAAAAATTCGTGACGCGATAAGTCAAGTATTTTTATATAGATTTAATATTGAGCCCTTATTGAAGTGCTCATTTAATTAATCAGTCATTTATTCAAATATACAGAGAATATTTCATTTTATTAAGTACTAGTAACTGGCAGGAAACATTATATTCAGCAGCACGTCGCAATTTCTGCAGGGAGCTTGGAGCTCGGGTTTGTTTGCTCGCCAGCTAAGTTTGGGAGGTGGAATTTCGACATGACGTACACAAAGCAGAACAGGGAAACAATAGAACTCCGACAGACAACATTTCGGATGCCCGGCGAGAGGCTAGTGTTGCCTACGAGAGATGTTTGAAGTAAGCATCAGGTACGCGATGTGTTGAGCCAATGAAATGATAGAGTCATCGTTGATATGGCTAGGCATTGGTCTAGGGAAGTGATGGCTCCAATCGGGGGTACGACGGCGTCTTCGAGGACGAGTTAATAAAAATGATGACCGCGTCAGTTAGTTACCCTATTACTCGAAGAGATTCTGTGCAGGTAACATCGTAAGAAGAAGTTTTTATTTACACGAGTGATCGTGTGGGGACTTGTAAACTTTTGTTGGAAGACTCTCAGTCTACATTTAATCTATTCAAGTTTTCTAATACTGGGGGAATGGCATTTAACTTACGATTGCATTTAATCATTTCAAAATGCATAGTAGTCTGCCTGTGAAAATAGTTTCCGAGGGCATAACTTTACAATTTCCAGTCCAGCCTTTTATAAATAGGAAATATTTGACCTAGTTACGGGAGTAGATAAGAGAAGTGGTTCCGCGACTGAATGGGAACTGGTTTCACGGTCAGTGGAAATTACCGCCCGGCTGTAGTATTCCAGTAACCGGCAGGTTGATCTTGACCTAGTTTCTACATCGTGAACGAGGGGATGTTTTAGACAACATCCGGAAGCAGAAGCAACAACAGAAAATACGACATCACCTTTCTACCCCTCGATGGAGACAAAAGGACTGATCCAAGTCTTTTCTGAAGGCGGCAGCATCATCATCGATATGGCTGGCTAAAAACAAGATGGGGTCGGCTGTTTCCTGAAGACGAGTGGCAATAAGTCAACGAAACAGATGAGTACAGATTTTTTAATGTAATTATGTGAGTTTAATGTTGCAAAAGGGGATAGGTTAGTTTTGATATTTGATTTCAGTAGATATAGCTTTGTTTGGAAGGACTACGTCCTATTTAAAGTAAATGATAGGAAGCTTGTTAATGTAAATATAATTGTAACGTAAATGTGGACTGTTTGCATGATGTCGCAGCTTGCTTTCTTACATTTTATTCCGATTTATTTAGCCGAGTGGTTAGCGTCATTTCTTTTACGAGTCAGTTTCTTATTTTAGCCTCATATATTTTGATTTGTTTTTGCTTTGATGTTTGAGACGCAGTGTACGTCTCAGAGCTTAATTGTAAATGTAAATAAGGATTCAAATTGAAGTCGGGAAGGACTAGATTAAAGTATTATTAATGGGAGCTCAAAGTGTACGGAAACAAGCCGAACGTTTTCTGGGATTTATTGCATGATGTGTGAATGAGAGTGTGTAAGACGGTGGAGTGTGGATCCACGAATTTGTTAGCGTCATCTTCACGACTATTTTGTATATTATCTAGGTTGAAAATCAGTAATTGATTCACAAGTTCCAAGAACGATTTTTCATATTTCGAGTTCCGAATATTAGAATAAAATTTCTGTAAAATTTATTATTATTATTATTATTATTATTATCATCATCATCATCAATAAGAGTTTCTCGCGATGTAGGATTGAGATATTTCAGTTCAGACATGATCGATTGCCGATGTGGCAATTTCTTAGTTTCAGTTTATAACATTTATTACAGAGATGGCCACTTTATTATTATTCATGTTTACTTTGAGCACGAGTGCTTTACTTGTGCCAGCGAGGTCTTGTTTCTTTTCATGCGAGCGAATGTTAGACGTCCTTCATGTTTCTTCAGTTTTATGCAACTTTAGGATATGTGATGTTATTTGTGTGATTTTGAGTGAGAGGACGCGTTCCTCATCTGAAAAGCCTGCATTTTCTTGATTGTGTAACTTGCCTCGGGTAGACTGTTGAGCAGCGTGTAAAGCATTGGACCCTGTGGTTTTGGTATTGCTGCTTTATTTTGGGAGATGTGGATCTCCACTTTGAGTCATTCCACCGTGTGTTGGTAAGGATTATATGTTGTCTACCGAGGAGAGTTTTATTTGAGCAGCCTATACTTCATGATTTTATTGTTTCTGTCCATGTCTCTACGGTTGTTGCAGTTGATGAGAGAGTTATATCAAGACATTTGTTTCGGACTTCCTTTTATGATATAACTGCACTGAGGAATATTTTGTGTTGTTATCTTTTCCAGGATACAACGTTGAATTAGGTGTTGAAAGGGAAAGCCTACTCTGTCATTTTTTAATGAATTTGTGTCACGTAATTTTATTTCAGGAATCCACGTTGATTTGTGCGTGATATTGTGAAGTCCACCAGTTTATAGATTTGTGTCATGTAATTAATTTCAGGATCTTATGTTGAATAGGAAGTGTTGCTGAAAGTGTAATTATGTTTCCTTTTATTTCCATTGAGGCTTTGAGTGGATGAGAGTTGCATGAATGCCGCATGCTTTTCTTAGTGAGCCCTGGAAAATACGACATGTTTTGTTTCTTTGAATGTATATATTTTGCCATTTATTTGATTTTGATTTTTGTGTGATTCCGATCCACATTGTTTGCTATCCTCATGAAATTGCTCATGGCTCGAGATGTATATATTTTGAGCGTAGGATGTTTTACCACTCAGTGTGTTATATATTGTACAGTTAGGTTAGTTTTGTCGTCCACCCCCCCCCCTTTTTGCTCATTAAATCACGTCTTTTCTTAAGGTTAGGGACCCCACTGCAATGTCAAGTGTGCAGAAATGGGGAACGTACTCATCTACAGTTAAAAGTGTTAACAAAAAGTAAAGCTAGGAGCATGGTGCGAGCACACAAGCCCATGCGTTAAAATTAATGAAACTGCAAGATTTGATTTGATATGTTAAGTATGTCAGCATACACTGTAATTTTGTAATATATTCTGATTCTCAAGATGGACTTTAGCCAGTTGGGGAAAAAAAAAAAAAAAAACAACCCTGAGTCATGTAAAATCTGGATAATTTGATACTTTTGCTATATTTAAAATATTTATCTTGCTTATTTTTAATAAACATATTTTCCTCCAAAACTGACGTCATGCTTCGCCTTGCTTTATTTGTAGTTTTAATTGACCTCACCGTGTCCATATTTTGTTGCATGTTCCCCATCAAGAACCAGGGTGTATGTATTTTAGGGCATTATTTTATCATAGTTTGGACTGAGCACGCCTGGGATCAGCTGACTAGTCTGGGGCAAATTACCTTGATGGTAGAAATAGGGACAATACGACAAGAATCGGAACTTCGAATTTACGACGTACTAAGAGGGAAAACACGTTAATGAGGAACACACTAACAACGTTTCACTGTATGCACCTCGCTAGTCAACTTCAATTCAATTCAAGTGAAGAAAGAATTCTACCTGTTCCTAATCTGTAGCTAGGCTATCATCCGACAAATATTCGCTACCCTTTACTGTATCACTCAATACAGAATTAATTTTTAACTTCTAAATGGAATGCAAAATACAAGCACAAACAGGCTTTCTGGGTTATTCAGCAACATCACTGAAAACCAGCAAACAAAATTGAACTTGTCAGACGCTAATGGCTTTCTCCCCAAAGGTGTCATTTGCCCTGTAAAGTTCAGGAACTCAAGGTTTTTCCAGTTTTCGAGCAACTTCCTCCGACCTGCCTCGTGTGGTGAGGGCCCTATCTGTGTTGGAAATCACGTTCCTTTCACAAGGAATGACGAAGAACATTTTCAGGACTAGGAAAAATGTTATCATACTATGTGATAATAGTGAAAATTTGTGGCACTAAAAGAAAGGTATTTTTATATAGATTTAATACAACATGAATTGGGACTACGAATTTACGATGTACTAAACGAGAAAAAGGTGTTGGTGAGAAATACATTAACGAGGTTTCACTGTAATTTGTCCACAACAAAAATGGCTATCCTAAGAGTAGGAAGAAAAGCAAATAGAGAATACAACTGTATTATTGTTTGCAGTGAAAGGACCAGATGTCCATGAACAGCCTGGCACAAGAAATAGGGAAAAACCACTGGGAGATGAGAATCATTATGGAGTATAAGACAACAGAGAAGACAAGAACAATGAAAGAAGAAAAAGGAGCTATTAAAAATATTAAAGCCAAGACCTAAGAATATATAGCACCTATGAAATGAAATAAGGGAAAAATTTAGTCTAGACATAGAAATCAGGAAGAGGATACAACTAGGGAGTATTTTTCTATCAGAGAGTACAGAATCTATGAAAAAATTTAGAAGTATTACAATAGCATTTGGGCAACATGGTTTAAGTGTTTGTTCATAACAGTGGGTAGATACCGTATTTACTCGTGTATTAGACCCCCCCTGGCTTTTTGAGACTGAAAATTAAAAAATAAATCCTGAATACAAGACCCCCGAACGTAATTCATCAGAAAAGAACAATTCCACTTCGAAGCAGGTACAAGTCTTATTGCAGCTCTGATGACCGCATAAATACTGTAGGTGAATTGTTTCGTGTCCGACCCATGCATTGCAAGCATGCAGTCGTGCTGTATGTCTGTTTTGTAGATAAGAACGTCTGCCAGAGTAATGGTTAGCACAATTAGCTGCCGTTCTCGGGAGTCTGAGTTCGACTCCCGGTACCATATTGCCACAAATTTACGAATGGCAGGAAGGTTGATATGTGGCAAAAATTGGTACATGTAACTCCCCTCCACTGGGGGCATGTCTGAAAAAGAGCTGCACTACCTTGGGATGAGAAAATGAGTTTATTTTAGTTGAGAAATACTCACGGTTGCTGCTGTTAATATAGCAGGCGAGATCATTAACAAAGCGATTGCTTAATATCTTATAACTGTTCAATATAGGTATTTTTGGAGAGAAATACATTTAAAATGTGATAAAAACTATCCAATTACAACAACTGTTTTAGTAGCCAACGTATCTAACAAATAATAACAATTTTTTTTGTCCCCTCTTACTCTTAAAAATTTTTGGAGATTCCGAACAAAACATACTACTTAATAAAATAATGGAGACAACAAACGTACGAAATTAAACATTATGATAATAAAACGCATTATCGCCAAAACTGTAGATATCCATAAATGCAGCAAACTTTCTTGTTATGTATTTTTATTCTTTCCATCGTGAAACTTTTGGTACTATCTGAGCGATGGAATACCTAACCAAAACAATGCAGTCTCCCTTTAACTCATATCATTTACAGCTGTTTATGTAAATCCTGATGACACAAATTGAGAGAACAAGCATGAAACATACTTAAAAATAAGGATCTGGCTTTCAACAGTCATAGTTATCAAAGGAATGGTTCCAGTCACTGTGTATTACATTCGGAAGTACAGTACAACTCATAACATACACTAGTTATCAGCTGGTGGTTTGGCACGCTTTCTACAGCACGGCTTTACTCGCCATACTCTCCAGTGACAACTTAGTCAAACAGGACATAAAAACTTTCCAGTCTGTCAAACACACAAAATTTCATTAAAAATTTTAATATTATAAACATACCTGTAAAAAATACACACTATTACACAGAGAATGACATGTTTCATTCTACAAGAACATACTCAGATTCTATCAAATCACTTAAATCATGCATAAATACGTACAGTATTGTTTACGTTGGGTAAGCTTGTTAATGATATTCATATTACCGGTATCACCTAACTCTATAAGTATTAACAAATGATTTTGTAAGTACTCAACCAACACCGTATTAACATAATGAAAAGCAAAATTCTGTACTTATTTGGATTGCCGAAGCTTAGTCCGCCGTCACCAAACACTATTTCATGACTGAGGTCAAGGAAAAACTAGTGGAAGATTTTGGGCAAAGCATGCTGTTCCAGAGAGGGGAGGGGATGCAGGGGAGGGGCTACTGGAACGTTGTGGATCCTTCCTATTGGATAGGGGAGAGCAGGTCAGTACTTTCTCCATGTTATAATCTAGCATACTGTACTGTGGAGACGGGATGGGCAAGTAGGGACAGGGGAGTGTTGTGGAACCTTTCTTCATTTGCTGGGTATGGCAGGTGGGGGTAGGGGGAGAAGGCTATTAACTTTCTTCAAATAATAATAATAATAATAATAATAATAATAATAATAATAATAATAATAATAATTCAAATGAAAGCAGTGATCAGGTTTACTGTGTATTAGGTCTACTGCTCAACTAACCGAGACAAATGACTGGCCATTAAGTTCTTTTGTATATTCTTCTTCTTCCTCTTCTTCCACACTTGTGGGGTCGCGTGTGCGAACTGTGTCGCACACGTAGATTTGGACCTGCTTTAGGCCGGATGCCCTTCCTCGCGCCAACCCTATATGGAGGGATATAATCACTATTGCGTGTTCACATAGTGGTTAGTAGTGTTGTGTGCTGTCTGAATATGAAGAGGAAAGTGTTGGAATAAACACAAACACCCATTCCCCAAGCCAAAAGAATTAATCAGACGCGATTAAAATCCCCGACCCGGCCGGGAATCGAACCCGGGACACACTGAACCGAAGGCTGTAACGCTGACCATTCAGCCAAAAAGTCGAACAAGTCTTTTGCATCAATATTGCATAATATGATAATATAATACTGTTGTCCCTTTTCTCTATGGGGTCAAGTATGAAGTGAGAAATCTTCACAGCAAGTTTTTATGACTATATAACCGTTCCTGACGTGAACCTCAGAGGAATTAATGAGATGAAACAAATAACGTGATATGTGTAACTAAAACTGACTATATTTTATACTGTAAGGCCTAAAAGTCGTGTTCAACATTTAGAAATACTGCCTTCCAATGAAAATAGCCAGTATAACTCAAATACATTCATAAGTTTGTGAAAGAATAGCATACAATGTTTAAATATACAATTTATAGCTCTTTATAGAATAGAAGTCATGTGTTCACTGCACAAAATTTTAGGTTATCACATAATGGAACCCCCCTCCCCCCCCCCCACTTCTACTTTTTGTTCTTGTACAAGCGGGACAAAAAAAAATAGTCTAATACACAAGTAAATACAGTAATAGCAGGAGGTACAGCAGACACGTCAATGGACTGAGTACAGTCATCACATGACAACTATCCCATTATTGAGAAGAATTTCAGAGCAGAATTTGCTGATTTGCACTAAATGCTTCATTATAAATTATTCCCTGTTGAAGTAAGCTGCATTAAAATTAACAAATAAACAATACATTAAACATAAATCCAGACATCATTGGCACCGAAGGAATCACTAAATCTCCAAGAACCAATGAACTGACTATTGAGCAGTCACGTAAACGAGCAATAGTTCATGGCATGGCCGAGTGCAATCGCATTTTGAAAACATAATACAAATAAAGGTTCAAGGAATACGAAGAAAGGACAGATTAATATTGACATGGAATTGGAACCTTGCTTCTGACAAAAGGAATTGAAATCTAAAAACACACAGCAATAATGAAGTTTATGTAAAAGATGACAGAAAAATTGAGAAACAAAGAAACTCACACATATGGTAAGAAATGAAGATGGAAAATTTTATATAAATTGGAGAAAAAATACATTAAGATATTAGATGAAGAAAATATTTGTACCTTGATGAATAGCAATGCAGGGGGAGGGGAAATCAAGAAGAACGTAGTGATTTCTCCAGCTCACTTGTATCCTGATTTCGTTGGACATTCTATCACTAATCTACTTTACCTAATTTGAACCAAAAGGAATAGTGGTCAAATACCAAGGTACAGGAGCATGCCCATTGGGAAGCCACATCACATACCCCCTTAGCAAAGTGTATTATTACAGAGTGCTAATGTAATTAAATTGATAAAGGAAACTGGACAGCCTAGAGAAAATTTGCCCTATCTCTGCTTTGACCAACGTGTAGCCAATGGGGTGAATCTGTACCTTGAATGGAAGACTGAAAAGCTGATATTCAACCACCTGAACCATAAAAGATAATACATTTACAAAGAAGCATAAGTAATCTAAATATACAGTAGAAGTCTGCTATCGCAAGTATGGTATATAAAGAGAACCCTATTATAACGAGAGTTTTTGTCTGTTCCTTCAAAATCCCTATATTACACCATGGATTATCCTTTGGTTACAGTGAGAGTCTTATCACTGACGCATCCGTTATTACGAGCAATTAAGCGTGCAAATTTTTTCCCTTACTGATATCTATGCACCTAACGATTTTATAGCATGCGACCCACCACCTTCAGTATAGTTTCCTCGCTACATCCACTAGCGAGCTCTCTCATCAACGAGTATTGATTAGTAATACTTGTCAAGTGTTGTTCATAAAGTAGAGGAAATGAAAGAGGAGAACATATTTTCATAATAAATGTACAAACAACATCTCCGATATCAGGTGTTAACTCGTTACAAATAAAGGCGGTAAACGATCGCTTAATTTTAATGTTATATACTGAAATTAAGTAAGAATGTGATAACAGCTCAAGATATGGCAGAGTACAACACTGATTCAGAGGACAGTTTCTATTTTCTCGCGTCTAGTTGTAGCGAGGTGGTTATCATTTCTGTATGTGAGCTTGAAATACGTTTTCATGATACACATACGGCCAGGTTAGGTGACTTGAAGAAAACTGGAACGTTTGCCACAAAGACCTCTGGAGTGATACTATAATTTTTTTCAGAATGAAATTAAACATACACTTCCACGTATCAGATCTCAAAAAAATAATAGATAAGTAAGCCATACTGTGGACATCCACATAAATGCACGTTTTGAAAAACTGATTGCCGTTTCACAGATTTTAATGTGTATGGGGTTCCCCCCAACTTTTACGAAAAGTCGGATATAAGAACAATCCGTTATAGCGAGTAAATTTTTTGCCGTTGTGAATTCTCGCTAGAACGGACTTCTACTGTATACTGCAGTTCCAACTATACACATATTACTACATTTTAACAGAATAAAATATAAATAAGTAAATATTACCATTCCTTGCTTTTGTTCCAAGGTTAATCTGGAGAAACCATACTTCAACAATTCTTTCATATCTGCTAAATCAGCAGTTACAGCTTTGAGACAAACTTCAGAAACAAATTTGATGTCCTGTATTTTATCCAACAATAGAATAAGCTCTCGAAATGAGTCTTCATTTGAATGAGAGTACAGCATCTCCACAAAATGTTTGGAACGAGCTTTGTATACCAAATCCAGATCAAGGTTGAACTGTTGTGCAAATGTCTCTGCCTCTTCAAATCTTCTGCATCTTAAAAGATGCAGCAACCTGTGGACAGTACCATTCATTATAAGAAAGTAATTTTGTTATACCATATTTAGTCCCCCACAATGTACCTAACTTAAATGTACAGAAAAAACAATTATTACCAGATCTACCTTCACCAAACCAACCCAGCTTGTTTTTGACAAGATAATGCAATAGTGCATTCCAGAGTAACAAAAATAAGTAATAGAAAGGAGCCAATTTGTTTGTTTCCTGGTTTCCCTTCTATAACTTATATTAACCTGTCGGGTTTGTTTTCTCCTTTTGTGTTTGTCCTGTGATCCTAGTCTCTTATCTTGTTAACTCTTTCCTTTTTCCTATGTTTATCCAGCTTTCTTCCTGTCCTTACACTTCCCACATCAAGACCAAAAATCTGTAGAGATGACCCCTCAATGAATGCTGAAGACCAGTCTCCTGATGAAGGTGGGAAGCAGAAACATGCTCATTAGGAGCTGAGAAGAAATGTAAGTTGAAGAACAGGCATTGAGAAGATGATGCTGCTGTAGATGCTTGTTGTTTTAAGGGGCCTAACATCGAAGGTCATCGGCCCGCATTGAGAAGAAGAGCCTATCTACTTGAAGACAAGAGTGTACTAAGATGTGGCGACGGTCCTTGTCTATGCATTTCCATGTTTATCCTTGTTTGCTCTTTCTGTCGTTCGCTCTTTTGATCGTGACCTGCCATTGTGTTTACCCTATTATGTATTCCTATTTATGTTCCTATCTTCATACAGGAGAGCAACTGAAATGTTTCACAGCTTTCCCTACTCCCTAATTATAAAAAAATATAATTCTCCATTAATTGACATTATTTTCAAATATTCTTCCACAAAGAAATAATGAAATACTTCAAACTGTCATAGAAAAAATCTATATATATATATAAAAGAACTTGGACTGACTGACTGACTGACTGACTGATTCATCATCGCCGAGCCAAAACTACTGGACATAAAGAAATGAAATTTTGGGGATATGTTCATATTAAGATGTAGGTGCTCGCTAAGAGAGGATTTTTGGATATTCCTTCGCTAAGGGGGTGAAAAGGGGGGTTAAATTTTAAAATGAGTGTCTCTATATCTCAAAACTTTAAAAGTTTACACATGTAAAAATTGGTATTTAGAATCTTCTTTAAAAATAAGGAAATACGTATTTTTTTGTTTTCAGAAAATCCCAATAGGAGGGGTGAAAATGGGGAAAAATGGGTTGAATGCCTGTAATCAGGATACCGGTACTTATATCTCAGAAACTGAAGATATTACAGACCTGCAAATTTGTACTTTTGATCTCTTCTAAAAATAAAGAAACACTTATTTTTTTGTTTTTGGAAAATCCAATTAATGGAAGGGTGAAAGGGGGTGAATTTTTAAAATGAGTGAATCTATATCTCCAAACTTTTAAAGGTTGCAGATGTAAAAATTGGCATTTAGAATCTTCATTAAAAATAAAGAAACACGTATTTTTTCGTTTTCGGAAAATCGCAATAGGAGGAGTGAAAAGGGGTGGAAAAGGGTTAAATGCCTTTAATGAGGCTACTTATATCTCAGAAACTGAAGATATTACAGACCTGAAAATTGTTGTTTGGGATCTCCTTTAAAAATAAAGAAACACGTATTTTTTGTTTCTGGAATATCCAATTAAGGGGGGTAAAAAGGGGGTAATATTTTAAAATGAGTATCTATATCTCAAAACTTTTAAAGGTTATAGATGTGAAAATTGGTATTTAGAATCTCCTTTAAAAATAAAGAAACATGTATATTTTGTTTTCGGAAAATCCTAATAGGAAGGGTGGAAAAGTTTGAAAAAGTTGCTCAATGCCTTTCATGAGTCTACTTATATTTCAGAACCTGAAAATTGGTGTTTGGGATCTCCTTTAAAATAAAGAAACACGTATTTTTTGTTTTTGGAAAATCCAATTAAGCGGGGGGTGAAAAGGGGGTGATTTTTTAAAATCTATATCTCAAAGCTTTTAAAGTTTATAGATGTAAAAATTGGTATTTAGAATCTCTTTTAAAAATAAAGAAACACGTATTCTTTTGTTTTCGGAAAATCCCAATAGGAAGGGTGTAAAAGGGTGAATAATGGGTTGAATGCCTTAAATGAGGCTACTTATATTTCAGAATCTGAAGATATTACAGACCTGAAAATTGGTATTTGGGATCTACTTTAAAAGTAAAGAAACACGTATTTTTTCGTTTTTGAAAATTCCAAATATTGGAGGGTGAAAAGGGTGGGTGAATTTTTAAAAATGAGTGTGTCTACATCTTAGAACTTTAAAATTTACAGATGTAAAAATTGGTAGTTAGAATCTCCTCTAAAAATAAAGGAACACGTATTTTTTGGTTTGCTGTAAATCGCAATAGGTGGGGTGTAAAAGGGTGAAAAATGGGTTGAATGCCTTTAATGAGGATACATATATCTCAGAAACGAAAGATATTACAGAACTGAAAATTTGTATATGGGATCTCCTTTATAAATAAAGAAACACGTATTTTTCAGTTTTTGGAAAATCCAATTAATGGCGGTTAAACAGGAGTGACAAATCGAGGTGAATTTTTTAAAAGACTATATCTACAGAATATCTTGGAAACGTAAAATGTTACAGACGTAAAAAGTGGGTGTTTTGAATCTCCTGTAAATGTAAAGAAATATAGGTGATTTGTTTTTGGAAACTCCACTTAAGGGGAACTCAAAAGGGGAGAAATTTTAAAATGTTACAGAAGTTAAAAATGGTATTTTTTATCTCTATTAAACATAAAGAAACGTGTATTTTTAGTTTTCGGAAATGCCACTTGGGTGGAGGGGGGTAAATGTGACTGAAAATGGTGTTGAATTCTTTTAATTAGGCTACTGATATCTCAAAAATGAAGATGTTACAGACGTGAAATTTGATATTTGCAATCTGCTTTAAAAGTAAAGGAACACGTATTCTCGGAAAATCCAATGAAGGGGGGGAGGGGGGAAGTAACTGAAAATTTAGTTGACTTAATTGTATGAGAATACATGCATCTAATAAAAACTAAAGCAGTTACAGAGGTGAAAATTCGTATTTGGATCTCCTTTAAAAACAAAGAAAACGCGTTTTTGGGAGGAAACCATCTTGGAAGGCGGGAATGTAAAGGAGTTGAATTCCTTTCATGAGGACACATAAATCAAAAACTGAAGAAGTTAGAGTCGTGATAATTGGTATTTAGAAGATCCTTTACTATTAAAGAAACAAGTAATTTTTGCGGGAATATTCACTTAGTGGGGGGGAGTAGTGTGAAATGAAGTGAAAAATAAATTATTCTTATGGGGATACTTATATCTCAAAACTGAAGGTAATAGACGTGAACATTGGTGTTTGGAATCTCCTTTAAACATAATGAAACAAGCCTTCTTTTAATTTTTTTTTTGGGGGGGGGGAGTGGGTGGCGGTAAATAAACTTAACGGTGGTGGGGTGTAGAAGGAGGTGAGACCAATTGATTTTACTGTTCTTAATGTACTTATAAGGATCCTCCGTTGCTCAGGCGGCAGCGCGTGGTTCAATTCCCGGTCACTACATGTGTCATTCGGAGGCGGGACAGGTTTTTCTCCGGATAATCCGGTTTTCCCTGTCATCAGCCATTACAGCAACACATAATAATAATAATAATAATAATAATAATAATAATAATAATAATAATAATAATAATAATAATGTTCCAACAGCAAAAAGACCGATAAGAATCACAAAATGTTTTTGGCAGTCAGGAAAGAGGCAGCGAAATTAATCCGACAGACCAAAAGGAAATTCGAGAAAGATCAACTACTGGAAATTGAAAAGGACTTCGAAAAAAAACACACACGAAATTTCTACAAGAACTTCAAAACAAAGCTAACAGGGTATCAGCCACAAAACCTTTGCTTTAAGAAAGTAAATGGGCAATTTGCACTGAACAATCAAGAAAACTGCACCGAACTTGCAAGGTATTTTGAAGAACTGCTTAACTGCCCAGAGCCAACACAAAGATTTCCACCGCAGGAACCTGACTTCACAAACCCAAATTCAGTACCACCGGATGAAGAAGAAATTACCAGACAGATAAAACGACTTAAAATGAATAAAGCTGCAGGTGAGGATGGGATCATAGCAGAAATTCTCAAATCAGCAGGCCCAAATACTATAAAAGAATTCACCGGTATCATCCAAGAGATTTGGGAAACAGAACAAATTCCAGAAGATTGGAAAAGTGCACTAATTCATCCTTTACATAAGAAAGGAGACAGAACAGATGTAAATAACTACAGAGGAATCTCATTGGTATCTGTTGCCTACAAAATTTTATCCCAGTGCCTTCTCGATAGAGCCCAACAGCAACTAGAACCAAAAATTGGAGAATATCAAGCAGGTTTCAGACCAGGCCGTTCATGTCCAGAGCAAATTTTGAACCTAAAGTTAATCCTAAGGTATCAGAGAATTTGTAGCAAAAATGTAGTTTGTACTTTTGTTGATTTCAAAAAGGCCTATGATTCAGTTGATCGTCAATCACTGTTTCAGATATTAAAAGAACAGGGTCTAGACCGGAAAACACTCGCAATTGTAAAAGAGACATTGACAGACACAAAATCTAAGGTTAAATTCATGGGGGAAATCTCAGACCCTTTTCCGATCAAAACAGGAGTAAGACAGGGAGATGGGCTCTCTCCATTACTCTTCAACTGCGTCCTTGAAAAGGTAATACAGGAATGGCGCAAACAGAAGTCTGCCCTCAAGATTGACCAACCAATCACTCTTGGTAGGGGCAAATTAGCAGTAGACTGCCTGGCATTTGCGGACGATCTGGCAATCTTAACTCGTGACGTTTCAACAGCCATAAACCAGATCGAACTCCTGAAAGAAACAGCGGAAAAAGTCGGCCTCCAAATATCGTTTGAAAAAACTGAATACATGACCTGCAGCAAAGAAGCCCCTAAATTCATGGAGACAAAATATGGCAAAATAAAACGGGTCCAGCAATTCAAATATCTCGGTGAAATAATTCAGGAGAATGGAATGGAAACAAAAGCCAATGAAGTTAGATGCCAAAAAATGGAAACTGCATATAGACTCACCCAAAATATCTATAACAAAAAGTGTCTCTTCAAGCATGCTAAACTAAGACACTATAATACAGTTATAAAACCAGAATGCCTCTATGGATCAGAGACACTAATTTTGAACAGGAAAACTGATCTAGAAAATATTCAGAAAAAGGAACGCAAGATCATTAGAAAAATTTTAGGCCCAAAACTCGTAGATGAACAGTACCGCCTTAGAGGGAAACAGGAAATCAAACAATTTTCTAACATTCACAGCGACATCAGAAAACGCAGATTAAGATTCTTTGGACATATAAAAAGGATGAACCCAGATAGACTTACCAAGCAAATAGTTGAATTTTATGAAAACCGAAGTAAAGCTAAAACGGACACAATAAAATGGATTGGCGAAATTAAAACAGATCTCAAACTGGCAGGAATTACACCTGAAGACATCCAAAGCCGGGTTATCTTCAGAACCAAAGTTCATAAGTGGCAAGTTGACCAAGAGGAAAAACCAAAGAAGAAGACCGGAACAACATGGTCTCAAGAGAGAAAAGAAGCACACAGCAAACGAATGAAGGAAGTGTGGGCACAAAGAAAGGCAAATGCCTGTCTCTAAGTACTTTGTGTAGTCCTAATGGGCTCATTCGCAATATATATATATATATATATATATATATATATAATAATGTTCCGGACTGTCGTCAGTTGTGCTTACTGCGCTGGAAACGGCTACTGGACTGGTAATGACTAAGAATGCAGTCCGGCCGCGGGTTTAGTGCCGCCAAGGCACCCAATATGACACCACGCCGGTTCTCCTGAAAGATTTTATCCATATTAAAAATGATTATAGGAAAATATGGCAAAGATTTAGGGACCCAACTGACCGGGAGGAATACCTGAGCCTAGCCCGGGAAGTACGAAATCGATTGCTGGAAAGGAAGATTGAAAAATGGGAGGAGACATGCCGTAATCTAATAGAAAACGAGTCAGATCGGGAATTTTGGTGGATTCTCACCGAAAACGAGTCAGATCGCAAATTTCGGCGGATTATATATCTAAAACAATAAGCATTCAATTATAAATTTCAGTATAATACCGGAGCGAAGCACGGGTATCTTGCTAGTATATAATATGTCAATAAAGGCCAAGAGCATGGAGACTGGCACTGAACTGTTGAGGCATGAAATAAGGAAATTTGCTGAGATCCTGTCCAAGATGCTGGAAACGGCCAAAGAACTGAATATATTTAAACCTAAGAATTTCATTTAAACCTAAGAATTTTATTTTTGTCCGTATTGAACTGAGAATGGAAGATAGGAAAACTTAAAGGGTCCACCTTTTCAATACAAAAAATGTTATAGTTTATTTATAACATGTATTTGCACTTGGAACTAGTTTCAACGCTGTTGGGCGTCATCATCAGCCAAAATGTGGGAAATAGGCCAGCATGTAGGCATTTATATTACACAAGGCGTTACATTAAACAATGGCAACATCTATGGATGTGTTGTGGGTTAAGAAATGGAGGGATGAAACCAGAAAATCAAGAATGTGTAATTTTAAATAAAGAGATATTACAAATTCTTCCATGTGACTTCATTTGTGTACAGTAATCCTTATAAAGTACTGTATATTTTGATATTAAGAAAAACACAATGTAATCACCAGTAGGTCTACAAAACTAGTCTTTTTGTGTTCATTCCTTTAAACACACAAAAAGAATATTTTGCAAATATGTAACTACTATTCTTTTTTCCCCAGTGTTAAGTGAAATTTTGTTTTTAGTTACTGTAAAACTGCTTTGAATTCCTTTCTGTGTTATAATAAAAGTTCTTAATTGTTCTCAAATTATCCAACCTCCTTTATGTGCTGTAAAATGAGGCAATTCCATTCAGGTGGTGTGAATCCGATTATTTGTATATTATTTTTCAACAATAGGAAATGTTGAAGCGGCGCCTTAACAACAGTCCCATAGCTGATCACTTCTGAGTTTTAAATAAACTGGTCCATAATAATGGTACGTTGTAGTGCAGAGTACCAGTAATTGTCACTGCCAGAAGTTGTTCCTCATGCGTGCCACAGTCTGGAAGATATTAGTCAGGTAACTTCTGTTACTGGCAAGTACCTCAGTTAGAGAATTGTTAAGTTATGATATTTTTACTCTCATACAAACACTTGCAATTTTGCAGGGTGAGTCTGATCATGCAAGTTTATAAGAAGGTTTTGGGATGAACTCTAAAATCAATATCTTAGCACAACCTTCTGTCTCATGTTCATATTTATTTACCAGAAAGACGAAGTAAACATCATTATCGACATCTTCTATACACGAAAATGTAATTTCATATGTATTATTTTCAATACTGCCAAAAAAAATCTATTCCTCTTTTTGTAGGAAATTTTGCAGAGGATTCATTTACTTTTAATTATGCATTCTTTTTTCCTCCTTGTCTGCTCCTTCACTTTCATTTCCCTCCTGCTCCTTTACATCACAGTTAGATAATGTGGAGGTAAAAGGTGTTGTAAAAACATATACCGTCTTTTAAACACCATAAATGATTGTAATATTCAGTAAATCATCTTAATAGCCATCGGATTCACACACTAGAAGGTCAATTCCATTCTTTATAGGTAAAAGAAGTTTAGCGATTGGATTCACCCCATTCAGAAAGGTGAAACAGACAACAAATTTAAATAATAGGTGAAAATATGGACAAAATATAAGTGAATTTGAGTCTACCATCATCAAAGTTAAGTAGTAAAAAATGTCAAATTAGGGTAAACCGTATAGTAATTGGCCACCTTACAGTTATTGGCCAATACTGATTTAACCCTTTCCCGCCCATGTTAAAATGCATGTTTTCCCCAGAATTAAAGCAATTCTTTTCAGCCATCATTATGATAATGCAGACATGTAAGCAGCATGCTCATTCGTTTTCTGGGGAATTAAATCGAAAATGTTTTCATAAAATTTAAGGGAGAAATACTCTAATGCTGTACTACCCACAGGCTGAGAATGGCAAGGTCCTACCTCTTCAGTAAAGTCCGCCGGTTCGACGTAAGACAATGTATTTGTCCACTGAAAGTTAGGCCTACAATCTACGTCGTCATTTCCTGAAATATCGTCACTTTCATTTTCACTTTCCACTTCACTGAGTTCACTTAAGCCACTACTAACAGTTTCACGGTCAGAATTATCGTTCACCAAACGTTCAATGTCGTTATCACATAAACTATTTTCACGCGAATTAAGTGTCGACATGTTTGTTTACAATAAGTCACTGCCTTCCGTATTTTGTGTTCTAATATGCCTGCTAAGGTTTTAAAAGAAGAAAACTAATATCTTTGGTCTCTAGGAAGTGCACATGCTAGTAACAGTAAGTTATATTTGTCTATCGGCCGACAGATGGCTCATACATGCGACTAGAAGTACAAGTACGCTTTACTACGCTATGGGCGGGAGGCCCTAAGCTTTCGCGCTACGCATTACTACGCTATGGGCGGGAGAGGGTTAAAGTTCAATTACAAGGCAGTTGTAGTATTTAAAGTCTGATTTTCGTCACCAGATGGCAGATCTATCCTTTATTCTCCATGAGCATGGAACTTTTTCCCTCCATTACCTGCGAGGTTTCAAAATGGTGGCACTCAACTGGCACATTGTTTAATATTGTGATATTTCTTGTGAATTTCTTTAGCGTCAGGACTTATTTGAAATATCTCTGATAGTGTTTTGATACTGTCCCACACTCCAGGCAAGGTTACTGAGGTGAGTTAAGTTAATAACCAATGAGTTAATGTGATAATTTATAAGAATCATTGCAGTGTGTACCATTCACGTGGGTGGCCAATAACTGTAACTGAAAAAATTGCATTACATAGCTATTGGCCACCCCGGCCAATAGCTGTTTTGGGAATCTATAAAAATTGTACTTTTTATGTGGTAGATAAGCTTCTTATATGATCAGAATATCAATATTCCTTGTTTTTTGTAATAAAAGCACCCTATACAGTTAATGGCCACCCGGCCAATAATTGTTTTGGGTGTGGTCCATTACTGTAACAATTTTTGATTGGTACTTTGTAGGTAATTTTAAAAATGCCTAAACTTCCAAAATACGATCCTGCTGCTATGGAAGCAGCAATAGCGGAAATACACAATGATCCTGATAAATCTCTGAGAGCCGTGGCGAAAAAATATGGCCTACCACGAACCAGTCTACAATTTAAATTGAAAAACCCTGCTCACAAAGATTCTTTTGGTTCATCGCCAGTTCTCACGAAGGAAGAGGAGGATACTTTAGTCAGGTTAGCCTAAGATGATCAAAATGTGTAACATGAAGTAGAGAGATACATATTTTGCATTATTGTGATGGTTCCTAACAATGGAAAGGAAATTTAATATTTCCAGGTGGATTCTCGAAATGGCAAGGAAAGGTTTTCCGAGAAAGAGAGAAGACAATTTCCAGCGTACAGAATTTTTTGACATTAAATCCACGGCCGAACCCTTTCAGGAACAACCACCCAGGTGAAGGCTGGCTGAAGGTAATAATATATTAGTAGAACTTTTGATTAGTATCCATGTAACTGTAAATTCTTCTGAAAATATTGAGTTCTCTTTCTTGTTTATAGGCTTTCCTGCGTCGTCATCCTCAAATAACAGAGCGAACAAGTGAGTCAGTAACAGCAGCAAGTTCACGTGTCTCGGAAAGTAATGTTAGGACGTGGTTTTCTGAAGTAAAGGAGTATATTAAAGAGAAAAATCTTGAAGAGGCTATGAAAGACCCATCTAGAGTCTTCAATGGAGATGAAACAAGTTTCCAAATATGTCCCTCAACGGGTCGAGTGCTAGTGAAGAAAGGGGCAAAAAATGTGTATTCGGTACAGGAGGGACCTTCTAAGGAGAATATAACTGTTATGTTCACCTTTTCGGCCAGTGGGAAAACATGTTGCCCAATGATTGTCTATCCCTATAAAAGAATTCCTGAAAAGATTTCGGAATCTGTTCCCAAGGAATGGGGAATCGCTCGAAGCGACAGTGGGTGGATGACTTCCGAGGTATTTTTTGAATACATAGCAAATGTGTTTCACCCCTTTCTTGTGTCTGAAGGTATAACACTGCCAGTAGTATTGTTTGTTGACAGACATAAATCACACCTAACTTATCAATTAAGTGTCTTGTGCCGTGATTTACAGATTGAAATAATAGCACTGTATCCAAATGCTACCCGCATCTTACAACTGCAGATGTTGCTGTGTTTCGGCCCCTGAAAGTATGCTGGCGAAAGGCAGTGCATGATTGGTATTCTGATCATCCAGGTGAGGTTCTAAACAAATTGTCATTTGCTCCTCTGCTGAAGAAGGTAGTTGAGTCTGCTGCCAAACCTGAAACCCTGGCGAAAGGTTTTGAAGTACGTGGTATTTGTCCTTTAAATCCTGATGCAGTGGATTACTCCAAATGTCTGGGGAAATCTAATGTGACAGCGGTCCCGAAGGAGCAGGGACAGATTCCCTGCAATGATGAAAATATCTCAAATGTAGTTATGAATTATGACACATTTTTCAGCATTGTAGGAGCTGAAAAAATTGAAACATTTAAGAAGAGCGATGGGACGGTTCTGCGAGAAAGCAGCAAAGATTTTCACTCTTTGTTCCGAATATGGAAATATTTCAAGAAAGAGAAGAACTTCAGGCGAATGTCAGGCGCTGAATCAAGCAGCGCAGCAAGTGGCATGATTCAGTGTAACAGCCACTCATCCAATATGAAGGATATTGTTTGCCAATCCACTAGTGGGACTCCTGAGAGAAACTTTTTTTTTTTTGCTAGGGGCTTTACGTCGCACCGACACAGATAGGTCTTATGGCGACGATGGGATAGGAAAGGCCTAGGAGTTGGAAGGAAGCAGCCGTGGCCTTAATTAAGGTACAGCTCCAGCATTTGCCTGGTGTGAAAATGGGAAACCACGGAAAACCATTTTCAGGGCTGCCGATAGTGAGATTCGAACCTACTATCTCCCGGATGCAAGCTCACAGCCGCGCGCCCTGAGAGAAACGGGGCAGGAAATCATCATTAGCAATGTGACCCCAAATAATGCCTCACAGAACAGCCAAATAAGAGCAGAAACTAGCAATATCTCCAGCAAGAGAATGTACACAGGAGAGGAGGAAAAGAGTTCAACCAGCACGATTACCTCAGTAATCAAAAGAGCCCGCTTACACCATATGGAGAAATTTCTTGTTTGGCCTGAAACTCCTAAGCGTAAGGGAAAGAAGTTCACAGACAGACAGCCATTTGCTGTGACATCAAAAAATATCAAGACATGTTTCAGAAGAAGCGCCTTGCTAAACTTGCCGCAGAGGAAGAGAAAGAACAACGAAAAAGGAAACGTGCAGAACTGAAAGGAGAAAAGGAATGCAAGGAACGCGACAGATGCACAATTAAAAGGAAATTATTTGGGAAAGGTGGAAATGAAGTATGGTGTTGTATCTGCCATGGCAAAGTCAAAAATGGGAGGGAAATACGTTGTGACGATTGCCGCAGTTCATTTCACGAAAAATGTGTACCTAACAACCACAAAAATCATATTCCCCTGGCTGAGGACGAGGATGGGTTCCTTTGCCATTTCTCCTACAATGTGAAATCAGCCAGTGAAATTGAAGATTTCACAGACAATAGTGTGCATGATGATGATGAAGTTGGTGAACTATATAACCTAGTAAAACGTAGAATTTAATACTGTGTTCCAAGAATATGATACACTGTTATATAGAAGTTTCTAGATTGTTCAATAAACCCAAGATACGTCACCAGTAGAAGTATGGAGTGGCCAATTACTGTACCACATGTGGACAATTACTGTCAGAAGTGGCCAATAACTATACAATTTTACAAACTTATAAATAATTTAATGTATAAATTTGTAATATTTTATCACAAGAGTCTTAGTCCTTCTTGTATTAGAAATAAATAACTATGCCAAAAATCTGTGTTAAAAAATTATTTACTGCCATTCATGAATTTTATTGAATAACAAACTTCAAATTATCCTTAAGTGGCCAATAACTGTATGGTTTACCCCTATATTGCTATTTAACTGCAGTGAAAGGAATATATTTTTAAAATGTCATTCACTGCAGTTTCTGAGAATTAATTTTGTTTTATAATTTAAACAAAAATATCAAACCTGTCAAGTGGCTGACTTTGTGACAAAATCTTGAATGATAGTGCATCAATACATTCAGATCCATCATCACAACTTCTACCTTCAAGGAATATGAATTCTGAAGACCCAGGAACCAAGTATGAGGTTGCTGACACTTTCACACGATACCTTGTTCCAAAATCTAGACCAAAGGAAAAAAATAATCAGATTTGAGTCACATACCGAATATAAAATACTACATAAAAGAGTGCATAATTTTCACAGAATGTTACTGAATGTTCCATTCCCAACAAATGAAGAAAAAATAATTAATTTACTTGTCTTCTTTCAAGTGGCAAGGTTAGGGTACCTGGTCCCCTCTTACAAGGATGTAAAACTTTTTGTAATTTTTAAAAATGTACTCTAAACCAGTTCCCTTCGTATCTACCCATCAAGTAAAGCATGAAACTGAAAATCAGAGTATTTTATTACATGTGGAAAAACAGAGAGCACTTAAATGTTATTTAATTGCATTGGTACAGTATATGTAACATCACATACCACACCTTGTTCATAATGTTTCTGAAAATTATTGAACATGTTTATGAACAAAGGTTACTGTAATGATGCAAAAAAAAATTATGTTACTTCCTTGCATAATTGAGGAACATTTGTAGGTGACCATCTGTCTTGAAAACTGATTCTTTCAACATGTCCGATATGTAGGCACCTGAGGCCATGAACTTCAGGGAGCCCTGATGGAAAATTCCGCTTGGTAGTCCTGTTATTAACGGCAACACATGCAGCTGCAGTATGTCCTGCTATGCTGTCAATGTTCCTCGTATCACTACTAGGGGTGACCGGACTGCATTATGTGATGACCCTGCAGCTCAACACACAAGCGATGGGGGTGGTGGACTGCATTATGTGATGACCCTGCAGCTCAACACACAAGCGATGGGGGTGGTGTATCACGCTACAGCAAAAGCAAGATTGAGGTGCTAACCACGCAGCCCCCAGATATGAACATAGGCAACACCAGCACAGAGAGAACCTGCATTCACCACTAAAGACAACCAGGTTCCAGTCCGTACCAGACCAGGCATGTTGTTCATGACAACACGGTAAATGGAGGTGCCAGTGGTCTGGTGTCAATGAAAGAACACGTAATGGGTGCCGTGAGACTACATTTCCTTCAACCAAGCACCTCAAAATGGTTCAGCCAGACAGAGGGACATGTAATAATGGTGCTACATGTGCCTGGATGGTGGACACTGAACAGTTGATCTGCTCGTGATCATCAGAGGATACAATAATCCTCTCACCTGATGATCAGTCAAGGGCATCTTGTGCCCAGTTGTGTGCGTGCCCCTACACATCCACTGGACCCAATACACCCTTATCAGAATGGCCTTGGTGACAGGCAATTTGTTAATACATGCACCCAACCTTGCACATTCCAATAACGGCCTCCCTCAAACACTGACAAATGGGCAAAGTATCTTTGATTGCCTCAGAGGCATGCAAGCGATTGAAGAGCTTTCCACAACCAGAATCAGCATTCTTCTACGTAGGAGTATCCTCTGCAAGCTTTTATACAGGGTATAACAATAAGATACACATTCAAGGACACATTCCTGACATATAGAAGAAAATATGTTATATGGACATCGGTCTGGAAACTTTCCTTATTAGTAATCATTTTCTACAACACTACATAGTACATCAATCACGGGACACATACAGGAACAGAACATATCAGCATACAATATAAAACTGCTTCTTATATGAAATTTTAAAATGCCCTCCGTTAACATTGGTAAGTATATATCATAAGTTATGAATTTCATTATGGTCCGTACTGACAATTGATCACTATCAAAGCGTAGAGAAAGATCCACCTATTCAGCTTAATAACGTGGGGGTGAAGCCGATTCCTGCCCGTGGTGCCCCTGCTAAGGTAGTTGGAATTAAATTTCCATTACCGAACTGAACGTCAGCATCTGGCAGCCAGACTACCCTTGCGATCTCCTGGCTCATTTCAGATTATCATCAACGATGTCATTTAGTTTAAGCAATGATTCTTTTCAGAACCATCAATCAAAACACCTTGGATCTAGTATTACAATCTGTCAGATTAATATTGAGGGAATTAGTCGAACAAAGTGCCAGGTGCTACAAAGAATCTTATCTGATAACATCGATATTGTTGTAATTCAGGAAAGTCACATTGATAATGAAGATCAAATAAGCTGAAGAGGTAAAATTGAAGACTGACTTGATGGGAGCAACTTATCATCATGCTTATGGGATGGCAATGTATGTTCAATCCACTACTGAAAATACTCATGTGTTCAGTCTCAGACCACGACGACATTTATGAAGTGACTATCGAAGTAGACAAATTAACAATAATTAATGTGTATAAACCACCTTCCATCACCTGGTCTTTACAGGTAATACCAATTGCTCCTCATCCAGCTGTATATCTAGGTGATTTTAACAGCCATCATACCCAATGGAAATACAGTGAAGTAGATGAAAATGGTGAGACACTTATTAACGGGGCAGATAACAACTTACACTTGGTCTTCGATGCAAAGGATAAAGGAACCTTTAAGTCACTTGTCTGAAAGCAAGAGTACAATTCTGATTTCTGTTTTGTGTCGACCAGTGAAGAAAGGCAACCAGTTTCAACATCTCGACTAGTCCTAACAGTTTAAAGATAAAAATTTCATTGTTCCGTATTGAAATTATTGATGTTAAAAATTAAATAACTGGAGGTTCAACCTATTCAATACTCAAAAGAAAGAAACGTAGCAATCACATTTCTATTTAAATGGGACCGGTTTCGACCTTAGTCTAGGTCATCATCAGCCATAAAAAACATGTAAAATGTTTAAGAATGTTGGAGGTCAGTTTTTCACTGTTAGGCACAAAGACACGACATCACATTCTGTTCTGCACAAAGTCACAACATTAACAATCAACTTGCGAAGATCAAAAAGGCTTGAATTCGCAGACGAACAGATCTGTAGATGAAAGCCGCCAGCTCCCGGTGACTACGTGGCACACTCAAGGTCACGCACTGCGGCCAAACACCAAAGCAGAGTGGAGAACGTTTCGAAGGTCCAGAACCTGTCACGGCTGCGGGAAGCCAAGTACGTATATAAAAATGTACGATGCCAATTAGTATAACCGAATGAGCACCCGTACTCAAGCTAAGATCTTGGTAAACAGTTGATTTGAAAAAACAATTGTAGAGAGAAGAAAAAAATGTAGTAAAAAGCGCAATATCGGAAAACAAATGAAAACTTATATGCACAGTGCGCTATTTAAAAAAAAAAAAAAAAACAATTTTTTAGGTTATGATTGAAGTAGTCGAAGTTGGCGCAAGACAAAAATTTTTGAAAGAGGAGAATAAATTAAACGAGGAAGAGTGATAGTGAAATAAGAGAAAGAATAAAAGAAATTGAAGTTAGATGGTAATGAGGAAAGATAAGATAGGGAAATGAAGGAGGGGTAGTTTAAGGTGGGTTAGGAGGGTGGGTTATTGGAGGTAGAAAATGTGGGTGGGAACTATGTAAGACATGGAAAATAGAATTGGAGTTTTGGAATTTGGAATTTTTGAGAAGAAGAATTAGGAAGTCAAAAAGGATATTGGGTTTTTCAGAAATGTCGTTTAAATTGAAATTAGGGTTGAAGTACTGGTCAAGGTGGATAAAGCAATTTTCAGTAATGTTTAAGAGGGGGCCTTTGTTAATGATTTTAAGTATGTTTATGTCATTGTCAATACTGGTGAAATTATGTTTGGAGTCTTGTATGTGCTGTCCTATGGCAGAGAATCTGTTGTATTTAATGGCGTTGACATGTTCAGAGTACCTGATATTGAAGTTGCGGCCAGTTTGTCCGACGTAGGAGGAACTGCAGTTGTTACATTTAAATCTGTATACACCAGATTTAGAAAAGGCATTAGACTTATTTAGAGATTTAGAGTTGTGTAAGATATCAAGACTTCTATTGTTAGTTCTAAAAGAAATTTTCATATTATGTTTTTTAAAGATATTAGTTATTTTATAAGCATCCTGAGTAAAAGTGAAGGTGGAAAAAGCAGTTGGTTTTATTGTGTCTTTAGATAAAGTGGTTTTTGGACGGTGTTTGAATTTGTTGATAATGCGGTTAATGAAGGAGTTGTTAAAGCCATTAAATTTAGCAATGTTGCGGATGGTGTTTAATTCATTATTTAAATCTTTTTTGGACATAGGGGTGTTGAAGGCACGAAAAATTAAGCTGTTATAAGTAGCACGTTTATGAGCTTGGGGGTGCGAAGAATCTTGTCTTATTGTAGTTGCTGTTTGGGTTGGTTTTCTGAAAATTTTGTAAGATAAAGAAGAAGGATGTCTAGTAATAGTTAGGTCTAGAAAATTAAGAGTTTGGTTGTGTTCTGATTCGAGGGTGAATTTAATGTTAGAGTCTAAGTTGTTGAGATGAAGAAGTGTAGAGGCTGCGTTGGTTGATTCCTCATTTAATATTACCAATGTGTCGTCGACATATCTCGCCCAAAAGAGGATGTTGGAGAAATTATTATTATTATTAATTCTTGTGTTTTCTAAGAAGTCGAGGTAAATTTCAGCAAGAATGCCAGAAGCAGGTGAGCCCATAGCCAAGCCATCTTGTTGATAAATGGTGTTGTCAAAGGTAAAATAATTATTGTTGAGAACTAATTTTAAAATAGACATGAAGTCTTGAATTTCAAGTTTACTTAGGTTACTGAATTTGTTTAGGTTGTTGTTTATAATGGGGAATAATTTTGGAATTGGAATACTAGGGTACATGTTGACAATGTCAAAAGAATGGAGAGAAAAATTTGGTTGGATTTCAAAATTTTTTAATTTGTTGATTAGATCAGAAGTGTTTTTGATAGATTTGTTGGATAAAAATCGATAATTTTTTAGTAAAAATGTTTGGATGAATTTAGAAGTGTTGTATAGGGGACTGGGTCTGTAATTGATAATTGGACGGATAGGAATGTTAGTTTTGTGAATTTTAGGGAGGGCTTTGGCAGTGGGTAGTCCAGGGTTCATGTTTATTAGTTTAGTTTTTTCTTGATCTGTGAGGAGAAAGGAAACGTTTTTTAAAGTATGTTTGAGTAGGCGTTGGATTTTTGTGGTTGGGTCTTTTTTTATTATAGAAAAAGAAGGGTCACTGAAAAAGTTTTTGGTTTTATCTAAGTAGTCATTTTTATCCATTATGACAGTAGTGTGCGTGACCTTGAGTGTGCCACGTAGTCACCGGGAGCTGGCGGCTTTCATCTACAGATCTGTTCGTCTGCGAATTCAAGCCTTTTTGATCTTCGCAAGTTGATTGTTAATGTTGTGACTTTGTGCAGAACAGAATGTGATGTCGTGTCTTTGTGCCTAACAGTGAAAAACTGACCTCCAACATTCTTAAACATTTTACATGTTTTTTATGGCTGATGATGACCTAGACTAAGGTCGAAACCGGTCCCATTTAAATAGAAATGTGATTGCTACGTTTCTTTCTTTTGAGTATTGAATAGGTTGAACCTCCAGTTATTTAATTTTTAACATCAATAATTTCAATACGGAACAATGAAATTTTTATCTTTAAATGCACAAGCTAACCAAGCTAAACAAAAAGCCTTCTCTTACATGGGCCTTAAGATCAAGATCGCTAAATTAGGAAAAGACATCGACTTCCTGAAACAATGCATATCCTACAATCTTACCCCCAAATTTCTTCAAAGTTGTACCAGAAAAAACATTTCTTCTCCTCACATGTTAAAAACCCAAAAAATAACCAACAAAATTTGGCTAAAAAACGAAATTCGTTTCTTATACAAGAAAAAATCATTTTTAAACAACAGATTATATGAAACACATCTAGAAATTGCTAATCTTCTCCCGAGTGCACAATGGAACCTCTTCCTAACTCAAGTTGACGATAAATTATTTCATGTACTGTCAATCAAACAACAAACCCTTGAGAAAAAACTCAAAATTCTCAAGAACAACTCTTCTTCACATAAATTCCAGTTTAAGAACCGTAACACACCCTCCAAAACTATTGAACAATTCCTTCCTCCCATCGTAAATCTATCTAAAACAACTCTGAGTGATGATGAAAACTCAATCCTTTCGAAGGGCTTCAAACACAATTGGCCCAATCTTAACACTTTCAATGTAGCCACCAATTTAATTATTGAATCTGAAATAGCCATTAACAAAATGCCAACAGATGAACAAGATGAAATCAGATATGAAGTAAAAAGGAAACTTGAAAAAATCTTCATTAACAATAACAAAAACACTTCTCTTATTAATTATAATAATAATAATAATAATAATTTAATTAAAGATAATAAAACCATTTCAGATCTTAAAAAGAAAATCAATGACAATAATCTCATTATCACCAAATCTGATAAAGGCAACACTACTGTCATAATGGATAAAAATGACTACTTAGATAAAACCAAAAACTTTTTCAGTGACCCTTCTTTTTCTATAATAAAAAAAGACCCAACCACAAAAATCCAACGCCTACTCAAACATACTTTAAAAAACGTTTCCTTTCTCCTCACAGATCAAGAAAAAACTAAACTAATAAACATGAACCCTGGACTACCCACTGCCAAAGCCCTCCCTAAAATTCACAAAACTAACATTCCTATCCGTCCAATTATCAATTACAGACCCAGTCCCCTATACAACACTTCTAAATTCATCCAAACATTTTTACTAAAAAATTATCGATTTTTATCCAACAAATCTATCAAAAACACTTCTGATCTAATCAACAAATTAAAAAATTTTGAAATCCAACCAAATTTTTCTCTCCATTCTTTTGACATTGTCAACATGTACCCTAGTATTCCAATTCCAAAATTATTCCCCATTATAAACAACAACCTAAACAAATTCAGTAACCTAAGTAAACTTGAAATTCAAGACTTCATGTCTATTTTAAAATTAGTTCTCAACAATAATTATTTTACCTTTGACAACACCATTTATCAACAAGATGGCTTGGCTATGGGCTCACCTGCTTCTGGCATTCTTGCTGAAATTTACCTCGACTTCTTAGAAAACACAAGAATTAATAATAATAATAATTTCTCCAACATCCTCTTTTGGGCGAGATATGTCGACGACACATTGGTAATATTAAATGAGGAATCAACCAACGCAGCCTCTACACTTCTTCATCTCAACAACTTAGACTCTAACATTAAATTCACCCTCGAATCAGAACACAACCAAACTCTTAATTTTCTAGACCTAACTATTACTAGACATCCTTCTTCTTTATCTTACAAAATTTTCAGAAAACCAACCCAAACAGCAACTACAATAAGACAAGATTCTTCGCACCCCCAAGCTCATAAACGTGCTACTTATAACAGCTTAATTTTTCGTGCCTTCAACACCCCTATGTCCAAAAAAGATTTAAATAATGAATTAAACACCATCCGCAACATTGCTAAATTTAATGGCTTTAACAACTCCTTCATTAACCGCATTATCAACAAATTCAAACACCGTCCAAAAACCACTTTATCTAAAGACACAATAAAACCAACTGCTTTTTCCACCTTCACTTTTACTCAGGATGCTTATAAAATAACTAATATCTTTAAAAAACATAATATGAAAATTTCTTTTAGAACTAACAATAGAAGTCTTGATATCTTACACAACTCTAAATCTCTAAATAAGTCTAATGCCTTTTCTAAATCTGGTGTATACAGATTTAAATGTAACAACTGCAGTTCCTCCTACGTCGGACAAACTGGCCGCAACTTCAATATCAGGTACTCTGAACATGTCAACGCCATTAAATACAACAGATTCTCTGCCATAGGACAGCACATACAAGACTCCAAACATAATTTCACCAGTATTGACAATGACATAAACATACTTAAAATCATTAACAAAGGCCCCCTCTTAAACATTACTGAAAATTGCTTTATCCACCTTGACCAGTACTTCAACCCTAATTTCAATTTAAACGACATTTCTGAAAAACCCAATATCCTTTTTGACTTCCTAATTCTTCTTCTCAAAAATTCCAAATTCCAAAACTCCAATTCTATTTTCCATGTCTTACATAGTTCCCACCCATATTTTCTACCTCCAATAACCCACCCTCCTAACCCACCTTAAACTACCCCTCCTTCATTTCCCTATCTTATCTTTCCTCATTACCATCTAACTTCAATTTCTTTTATTCTTTCTCTTATTTCACTATCACTCTTCCTCGTTTAATTTATTCTCCTCTTTCAAAAATTTTTGTCTTGCGCCAACTTCGACTACTTCAATCATAACCTAAAAAATTTTTTTTTTTTTTAATAGCGCACTGTGCATATAAGTTTTCATTTGTTTTCCGATATTGCGCTTTTTACTACATTTTTTTCTTCTCTCTACAATTGTTTTTTCAAATCAACTGTTTACCAAGATCTTAGCTTGAGTACGGGTGCTCATTCGGTTATACTAATTGGCATCGTACATTTTTATATACGTACTTGGCTTCCCGCAGCCGTGACAGGTTCTGGACCTTCGAAACGTTCTCCACTCTGCTTTGGTGTTTGGCCGCAGTGCGTGACCTTGAGTGTGCCACGTAGTCACCGGGAGCTGGCGGCTTTCATCTACAGATCTGTTCGTCTGCGAATTCAAGCCTTTTTGATCTTCGCAAATTTGATTGTTAATGTTGTGACTTTGTGCAGAACAGAATGTGATGTCGTGTCTTTGTGCCTAACAGTGAAAAACTGACCTCCAACATTCTTAAACATTTTACATGTTTTTTATGGCTGATGATGACCTAGACTAAGGTCGAAACCGGTCCCATTTAAATAGAAATGTGATTGCTACGTTTCTTTCTTTTGAGTATTGAATAGGTTGAACCTCCAGTTATTTAATTTTTAACATAGTCCTAACAGACTTTCCACACAGTCAACATCGCCCAGTCTTGATTGAAATTGGTACAAACATTCCCATTATATCACCGTTTCCTTGTCCACGATGGAATTTTAAGAAGGCTAACTGGAACATATTTGCTGACAATCTGGACAAATGTCTCAGATGGATTCCTCCTAAGGCCAATAATTATGAACGTTTTGTTGGTGCAGTTAAACATGCACGAAAAATGGCAATTCCTCTAGGATACCATAAGCAGTACATCTCAGAATGGAATGACAGATGTGAAAATTAGTACCAAGAATTCTTGAGAAGTGGAGATCATGGAATTGCAGATGACCTATTACATAGTCTTGATATAGTGCAAAGGGATAAATGGACTGACAGTTGAATCTCTTGACTTCAAAACAACTAGTAGAGAAGCTTGGTCCTTATTGCGGAAATTAGGTGGAAGCAAGAATTTAGTTAACAAGAAACACATATCACCCAATAAAATAGCGGCTCACATATTGTCCACATCCAAAGTTCCAGGAGATAAAACCTATACAAAACAGATTAAACAAGAACACGCTACACTTCAAAGGGCCTGCCCTGATCAATCTGATTTCTCATGCCCATTCATAATCTCTGAAATAACAACCGCACTGCAACAATTAAAAGCAGGCAAGGCACCTGGACATGATGGAATCCACCCTGAATTCCTCTTGAAATGTAGAAAATATGCAAAACATTGACTACCAGAATTCTTCTCGGATATCATGGAAACGGGTATTATACCACACAAGATGAAGCAATCTAAAATTATTGCAATAAACAAGAGAAAACAAGTGACCATCCAAAAAACTATACACCAATTGCATTCCTGAGCATACTCTACAAACTTTTGGAAAGGCTTCTGTACAACAGAAGCAGTCCAAAGATACTCCAGAAGATCCCAGTAGAACAAGCCAGATTCCACCCTGCTCAAAGTTGTGTTGACCAAGTTCTATCTCTAACAACCTATATAGAAGCAGGATATCAGCTGAAAATGAAGATGTCTGTGGCCTTCTAGGATCTAAGTTCAGCTTATGACACAATTTGGAGGCATGGGCTGCTTTATAAATTGATTCAAGTCATTTGATGTCGATAAACTATTGCCCTCACTGACAACATGTTAGCTGAAAGAACTTCCTCTGTCACCATGGGAAAGGATACTAGTGTTACCAAAACACTTCACAAGGGTCTTCCACAAGGTTAAGTACTCACACCTCTCTTTAATCTTTATATAGCAGATATGTCATCTCAAAATCCAGAAAATTCTTGTTACGCTGATGATTAGGCTATAGTAACAGCATGCAACCTTCAAGGTAACTAAAAACGTCCTAACTTCTGACTTAGACACTCTGAGTAACTATTTCAAACAGTGGAGATTAAAGCTTAATATTATGAAGACAGAAGTATCATGCTTCCACTTGTGTAATAGATCAGCCAATCGAAAGCTGAATGTTAACTTTGAAGGAACTATACTCAGGCATAACATACATCCAAAATACCTCAGAGTCACACTAGATAGAACACTGTCTTATAGAGAACATCTGATCAAAACAGCTCCCAAACTGAGAAGCAGAAATAACATCTTGCATAAGCTTTGTGGCACGAGCTGGGGGTCATCAGCAGACACATTACGAGTGTCAGCATTTTGCCTGGTTCACTCTGCAGTCTAATACTGTGCCCCAGTATGGATCAACAGTGCTCATACAAAAAGAGTCAATGGTGTATTGAATGAAACAATGCGCATCATTAGTGGAACAATACGATCTAACCCACTTACTGACTGCCTGTTTCCAGTCATATACCACCTCCACAAGACAGGGAAAAAAAAAAGTGCTCTTGTTCGGGAATATCGGAAGATCATTGACCTACAACTGCCCGTTCTTACTGACATTCCGAACATCGAACGAAACAGGCTTAGATCCAGACACCCAGCTATTCTCACAGCAAAAGCTTTACCCGATGATGGCTTCAACATGAGCAACTTATGGAAACAACAGTGGCTAGAAAGTTGCCCCCACCAATGGTGAACTTATCAGCCATGCTCGGTTTGGTCCAGCCTGAATCACATCCCTACGAGCCATGTTAGATGTGCTGATGCTCTCTTCAAATGGGGAAAAATACAGTCCCCAAGATGTGACTGTGGGGCTGAAACCCAATCTGTTCGGCACATTGTGATGGAGTGCACCAAGAGAACCTACATTGGAGAAGACTTCCTGAACGCTGCGCCAGAAGCTCTACGTTATATAAGCCATATGGACTTATCTTTGTAGTACTTATTTTTATTTTGCATTATGTTGTTATAATTTATATTTACTGATGTGTACATGCCATACGATAAATAGCTTAATATAGTATCCAATACAGAGCCTCCGTGGCTCAGACGGCAGCGCGTCGGCCTCTCACCGCCGGATACCGTGGTTCAAATCCCGGTGACTCCATGTGAGATCTGTGCTGGACAAAGCGGAGGCGGGACAGGTTTTCCTCCGGGTACTCCGGTTTTCCCTGTCATCTTTCATTCCAGCAACACTCTCCATTATCATTTCATAGCATTTATCACTTATTAATAAATCACCTTGGGAGTGGCAACCCCATTGTAATAACAGCCTATATATGCTTCATTCATCCCATCCCTGACCCGGTCAATGACTGGAAAACAAGTTGTAGGTTTTCATTTTCAGTGTCCTATATAATTGGTACTAGTTTCGACCCTACATCTTCATCCGTGATCTAATTGGAAACATACATTTACATACAACCAAAAATAAAAAATACAATTTGGTATGTCTTAATTTAAAATCTAAGTCAAAATTGATGAAGTCGGATAGCACGTTTAAAATTTAAACTAAAATGATACGTTAAAACTGTTGTGGTTGGTGTTGACCTATGTCAATGTCCTTATAGTAACCAAGTGTTCTTAAGTCGATCTTGGAGTTTGTATTCATTATCTGTATAGTTGACCCACTTGATTTATAAATTGAATTGAATTGTTGAATAGTAACATGAGTAATGGTTTATATGTAGCTTGAAAGGGACATTCACAGCTTGAATAAGTGTTCCTTTTTCAGCAGATATAGCGATCTATTGTTTAATTTGGTTTTGGAGTGAATATCCCTATGTTCCTCGTAAATTCTGTGCACTTGGCACCAGGCTCTGGTGCTGGTGTCACATTCACCCATGATAAAAACACACTAAAAAGGTCAAAATGTCAAATTTTGAAATTTTTTTTCAAAAATAATCAATAATGAGTACAATTGAATGGATGAAAACCATAACGGTATAAGTAGCATTTTGGTCATTCAGAGAAAAAGGCATTTAAACATCGTCACCGCTCATATAAAGCATGCCATTTGTAGTTATACCACCCATCACTAGAGCGCAGAATATTACCGCTATCACTTGTATCTCTTTGCTGGTGAAAGGATACATCCTACCGGAGTTACATCCTGCACTTCACTCATTTTAAAAAAAATGTCACTTATACCGTTATGGTTTTCATCCATTCAATTTTAAATGAAAAATGAAACTCTATTGCAATTATAGTCATACACACATGCTATTTATTTAGCTGTGTGCTATGGAAAAGAAGAACAGGGATTTACCTTCCAAAAAAAATGTAAGTAGAAGAACATTTTTCCTTAGTGTGTGCAATTTCATTAAAATTGTGTTTGCGTTCTTAGCGCAACCACTACATTACAGCCTGGCATCAAAAGGGTTAATCAGCCTCTGATAGCAAGACTGTTCAAGTAATCATTTGACTATCTGCTTGGAATGTAACTGCAGACAAAGATTTTCAGCAAAATGACAACTCCCTCACGGTTCACTTTTTTTCTTTTTTAATGAGTGCATTTAAAATACCCTGAAAAAAAATAAAGCTTTTAAAGTGATAACAGATGTGAAAGTCTGTGCCAATATAATTAGATGGTGGTTTGACTCAACCAAGTATGAAACTTACATCTGCTTTGAAAAATATTACAGAGTAAACAGCTATCTTCTAGCAACTGTTGAGAAAGCATTTTCTAGAGTAAAATTAAATATCCAGAGTATTGAATATGGGCATGTATACAGTTCTTCCCCCACCCTCCTCTCACGCACCTTAAGAAAACAAACGGGAAGCATAATAAGGGGTGGTCGGAAACAATGTGAACCAGGTATATGTGCATTAGAGGATTTGTCATACTGATAAATAATTTGAAATCATTAATATGATCTCTCGCACCGTCTTTATTTTATTAGCAACTGAAGATAGCCAATAAAATCGCTTGGCGGGCGAATTCAAATTGGCTTTGCTACGCAATGTTGCCTAATCAGCATGTGAATTTAGGCTGGCTTGTGAACCATGCCGAGAAATCGGCATTAAGCTCAAATACACAGTCGTTTTCTGCTGGTGTCACCACCACACACTAGCTATGGCATGGCTGTGTCAGCTCAGAGGTCTATGTTTAAATACCTCCCCAGGAGAAATTTATCTTTCTTCGACTGGTGCTTGTAGGGACACTTAACTTGGAAACTACTGAACATATGGATATAATGTTTGTTGTAGGTATCCAGAGGGTTTATTTACACAGGAGGTGAATTATAGTTTGGTAATAAAAATAAAGGCCGGACTCGTGGTCTAGGGGTAGCATGCCTGCCTCTTACCCGGAGGCCCCGGGTCCGATTCCCGGCCAGGTCAGGGATTTTTACCTGGACCTGAGGGCTGGTTCAAGGTCTACTCAGCCTATGTGATTGTGAGGAGCTATCTGACTGTGAGATAGCGGCCCTGGTCTAGAAAGACAAGAATAACATCCGAGAAGATTTGTCATGCTGACCACACGACACCTCGTAATCTGCAGGCCTTCGGGCTGAGAAGCGGTCGCTTCGTAGCCCAAGGCCCTTCAGTGCTGTAGTGCCATGAGGTTAGTTAGGTTAATTAAAATAAAAGTCTGATAAACTACTAAATGCAAGCGTCCCTTCTTTTTTGAACAACTATGCATTGTACCTTTATAGTATAATAGTTTCTCAACTATACATTGTTTCTGTTAAGACTCTTGTATTGATTTTCATGCTATCTGGAAATCCTTGTTGGTCAAACTTTGAGATTTCCTAAACAATACTGAGCTTGGTCCAAGGAATTAGTTTTATTTGTTTTAATGGAACTTTGTGGCCAATGCAGATTTATTTGTTGAGAACTTTCATAGTTGGGCATTGTATTTGTTTTATTATTTCTTGTAGATTTTCCAACGTTCAGTTCCAAGTCAGTCAACACTACATCAACTCGAACTTGCGAATTATAGTTTTAAGCTCTACGTCTAACAAATCACTTACAATCATATTTATATCAACAAACTGAAAATGGCTGTGAAAAGAGCCCTATTTTTTTTAATTCCTCACTATCCCATTCTGTGATTTTATAAGTTCCTCGAAGAACTGTTTTCATAATTAGTATCTTGTTGGTTACGAGATCTAGTGCAAAGTGAACAGTTTGCTAATAAAACAAACAGGATAAGAGATATCAAGTAATTTAACCTGTACAAACTGTAAGATCCCCTGTAAAATTAGGATAAATGTTTGATGATCAACCCGGTCTAGAAAGCCAAGAATAACGGCCGAGAGGATTTGTCGTGCTGACCACACGACACCTCGTAACCTGCAGGCCTTCGGGCTGAGCAGCGGTCGCTTGGTAGGCCAAGGCCCTTCAAGGGCTGTAGTGCCATGGGGTTTGGTTTGGTTTGATGATCAATAATACAATAAAAAGAAAGGGGTCAAAATTCAGAAATATGTCCTACCTGGTAAAGTAGCATAATGAATGTACACTTCTCCTTGCGCATTAGGTTGAGTGAGTAGAAGAATACTGGACTCCTCATAGTTTGTTCTTACAGTGAAATCTTGCACTAGTAAATCATCAGCGACTGAACAAATTGCTAGGGTGTTTGGGCACACCAATGCTAACTTCCCTCCTTCAGTTAAGCAAACCAGCCAACTATAAAAGGAAGAAGAAAATTATTACTGTATTTGGGAGAAAACAAAGAGTAACAAAGGCTTCAGAAATATGAAAGAATAGAAAAATAAAAGCATGCCCAAAGAGTTAGGTGCACTTCAGAAAATTTTCTCCATTAGTACATCAAAGATACACAAATAAATGTATTTCAAATGAGAAACCTCTAACTACTAACATATCCCATCACTAAGAGCTTAACATACTGTAACCATCCATGCTCTTCTGCAACTTATTTGCCAATACAGGACTACACATGTCTAAATCCATGAACTGATTTGGACTTATTCTATAGTTGAATATAATAGTGTTTGCAAACAGTCAAACTCAAACAGTACAAATCCGCTATAGCGAGAACTATGCAGTAACAACAGTTTTTTTCCTGTCCCTTGAAAATTCCTATATTAAATTGTGTATTATCCTTTGGTTACAGCAAGAACCCTATCAGTGATGCATCCGTTATTACGAGCAATTAAGTGTGCGTTATTTTTTTCCATTATCGGTACTTATGTACTCTAGCGATTAACTGATTGCCATCGATCATCTTCGGTATAATTTTCTTGCTATGTGCACTAGCGAACTCCCTCGTAGACATTCGAACTAGAAGGTGATGTCTAAGTCGATTAGTAATACTCATGAACTGGTGTTCTGTAAACACAATTCAAACTGAAAGAAAACTTGTTTCCGTAATAAATGTGTAAATAACATAGCAGTAGTTAACTCGGTAGAAATAAATGCTGAAGTAAATGCTATATACATTTTAATGCTATATACTAATTAAGTTAGAATGTGATACACCTCAAAATACAGTGCTGATTGGGTGACTGATTACAGAGGTTAGTTTATTCAAAAAACATTGGTTAGGACATTACTGCAGGGGACAAGGAAAGAAAATGTGTTAAGTGAGAAAACGTATTATTGAATACACAAATAAAAACTATCCAACAGGGATATGAAGGCCTGAACACTTCATATGTTTTTTTCAACACGCATGCATTTGTCGTGTGATTAGTTTCATTTTTCCATATTGATGGTTTACGACTCACAATTACGAAGTTTTCTGACATTCCCGCCTAATAATACTATATATTTTGTCAAATTTATTTATTTACATCTAAACTTCAATATTAGTTTTGATCCATGGATCATCCTCGGTTGCTTAAACGAACAATTAAAACAGCACAATCACAATCATTAAAAAACACTGTTTAGTTTGTCATATATTACAATTTTAAAACCTAATAACCGTCTATGAAACGTATCACCATTATCACCATTGGTTGAATTAAAACACTCCTCTCGAACGTTTACAAATTCACTGTCTTAAAACCTAGCAACCAGATTATTTAATTTGTTATAACAATTAAAATGCCTGTTTATTTCACTAACATATCTATTCGTTGAATGGGGAACCGTAAGTCCGTTGGGATTGTGTTGTCTCAAAACTGATTTTATAAATTATCTTAAAATCTAGTAAGTAATTAAAGTGGAAAAACCTAAAAATTGAATATGCGTCCTTCACCTCCAACAACACCAGTACACACCATATCACCAATGTAATCAAAAGATACAATCTAAAAGTAGCATTTTAAATTTATTTATTCTTTCAATGGCTACTTAGGTTGAGCATATACTTATAAGTATTCATAGGCTAAGAATGATACGAATTTATGATGATACGATTTGAATCGCGAGATGGAGACATCCAACGTGTTGATATAATACAAATTCATCCGTTTGTCTCATTCGGTAACTTTTCTATCAGAACTTGCGACCCCAAATCGACATTGAATTGAAGATTAATGAAAGTATTGAGCTAGTCTGGATCTTTTTGCGACTCAACCTGGACACGGGAACGGCGCAACATTACCTGATGACGTGTAGGTCTTGAACATATAAAAGGCGAGACTACTCAGCAATATTTAAAGTTTAATAACTTCATAACAGTTCCGCATTGAACTGAGAATCACAATACTAAAAAGAAGGTATAGAGGTTCATCCTTTTCAATACACTATTATTAAGTTGTACGAATATTAAGTTACAACATGTTAACTTTGCGACCGGTTTCGACACATTTAAAGTGTCATCATCAGCCGATTAAGAGAACAGGACAAAAGGACTAAATCATAATTATAAACACACATAGCAAATATAAGACGTTATTCACAGTCAAAATGGTGTATGTAGAAATATCAACACTCATCAAATTCATTCGAAGTTAATTTGTAACTGAATTTACTTCTTGGTAGCAGAGCGTGGTCGGCAAATCCACCTACTCACCTTGGCTACTAACGAAATATCGTGGACCGGTCGAAACTGTCTATAGACAGCCTGGAACTGAATCCAAGCCTCTTACACTGATGACTGTAAGTATAAAAGGCATGAATCCAAAGCAGAGATCAGGTTAAGATAAATAGGATTTATTATCATAAGGTTGCCCAAACAAATAAAAGATGAGCACAAAATAAACAAAGAGGAGGCATAAGGGAAACTGTTACTCATGTACATAGTCTTTGATATACGTATTCTAAAATACATACGAGTCTTTCGCCTCTTTAATAACCATCTCATAAAATTCTTGCATTTATCTTATTCAACAGAGGCATAGGGAAGGTTCAGTTAATACCAGACAGTGGTACATAAGGTTTGTTGCAAAACATTTCTTTCATTAGAACGAAGCATCAATTAGAGATAATATAGCGGCTTTTTAAGAAATATTTTTGCCACTCCTGATAAAACAAAAGTAACCCAACAACCCGCCAAACCTTCTCAAAAAGCATCCAACAATTTCTAAACAGTCAGAATCTTTCAGAAATTAAAGTAGTAGCAGCAAAGCGGGCAGAAAAGAATAATTATAGAACATCAGAAGGTTGTAAGGAGGATAAAAGGGCATTGCCATAATTACCGAAGCAAAATAATCGAGTCAAAGATAAGTTGAATAGAAAATAAGATCCCGAATAAGCCAGCAACATCGACAAGATAATCAAATAAATAATAATAATAATAATAATAATAATAATAATAATAAAGCTAAAGGCTAATATTCATAAGGCACCAAAAAATAACACCAATCTGACAATCACACAATGCACATGCACATATACACAGAGAAACCAAATGTGCAAAGTAGAATAAAATGTAGTGTCAAGGCACGTTACCATAATGACCGTAAGAGCATGATAAAAGTTAGCCGATGGCTTACGAACTTGATCCGAGAGTACAGATCATATTATCTGGGTGGCCGCTACGCAGGCGTGGCTCACCCAGTCACAACAATAACCAAACAACACATAAGCTAAGAAACATATTCATATCACATGAAATCGTGAACATGAATCGTACAGCATTAGGGTTCCAAACATATTACACAACATGGTCTCAAGCCAGATGTTGCAGTCGAAGAGGATATGAACAGGTCTCAAATGTAAAAGAATCCACAAACAACCACATCGCACACACGCATATCAAAAAGGATCAGTGTTACCTTTCATCCCTGCGTAGGAACGAATATACGAGTATATCAAGTAAACATAAAGAAAAAGGGGAAACAATAAACATGAAGAACAAAATACAGAACAGGGATCACATAGTACACTAACCTAGCATAACTGTGGCAAGCCAAGGAAAAGGAAATTTAAACAAATACTTGGAGTCTGAAGGATAAGAATCCAAACATATTAAGTAATCATGTACAAGCAGAGAGTCACATAGTGAAAATCACAAATCATAAATCTTTTTGTAGTACCATTTAAAAGAGTCAGAGATCATACAAAGCAAGTTTTAGATTGAAAAAAATGCTTTGGCAATTCATAATTGCATGTGGTGCCATCTGTCTCAACGGGAAGTAGTAGACGTCAAGTTAGAGAACATTTACCATTTTCAATGAACTGACTTATGACATCGATATCAGAGAATAAAATATGAAGACAATTAGGTGTGGGTGTGGCACACTTGTCAAACGTCCTCAGTCATTTTGAGTAAGGCTGCAGTTTTACTATATCCTTGTCGGAAACTGGACTGGAAAGGATTAAGGAGATTGTGCGTTTGAGGTACTCTGACATTTGTGTATGGACTATATATTCTAAGATTTTAGATAAAGCTGATAAAATACAGATTGGACGATAGTCTCCCTCATCCGAAGGCGTTTGACTTTTCGGAATAGGTAGCACAATATCCTCCTTCCAGATAGTTGGATATGTGAAGTATAGAAGAGAGAAATTTAATGATTATATGGGTTGTTGGTAATATAAAATCAAGAATTAGTCTGGCAATGTCAGTCTCAATGTCATCAATTCCTTTAATTTTCGTGCTTACCCTAAGGCAGGGATGGCGAACCTATGCCACGCGTGTCATTAGGTGACACGCGAACGCGATTTCGGTGGCACACCACATGACCATCTTAACATTTTTATGTACGTTTTGTACTCTAGACTATACATATCTCATCCATCGTATAGTCACAGTGTTTCAGGTTTAAGAAATAAATACCGAATATCTAAATTCTAGTTCCATTCGAACGTGCATTATGGCAACACTACAACACCCACAGGTTCGGAAGTCAAGTGAAGTAAATGTCAGATGCAGCCGACGAGCCATTCGCTCACCCATATCAAGTGAATTAGTGAAATTTGGCTTGTGTGTGATTGCCAGCATCGCGTAGTTTTTCTTAGTGCGTAACTGTTTATTGTTGTGAATTTTGTAAAACAAATAGTTGCCAAAAATGATCCCAATATTGAGATATGGAGAAAGTATTGCACGTTATTTCCAAACCTCATATTGCACAAATGAGGTGTGGGGTTTTTTTTTTTGAGTGGTTAGATATTGGCAGTTTAGAAATGGAGTTGACTGAATTTTAAGAAAGCATGTATGGGTGAAAATTTCGTACAACTTGATGAAGCATTAGTGAAAATCGGGTGTGCTGTGGATGGTAAATACTCTCTCCAGAAGCCGGAGAACTTAATACTTGAACAGTGGAACAGTCTCCCACAAAAGTTTTCGGCCATGAAGAAACTTGCTACAGCACTACTTACTTTGTTTGGGTCATCATACGCCTGCAAGTAGAGATTTTCTGCAGTGAACATTGTGAAGACAAGTTATGAACCTAACATAAATGACAAAGCTACTAACTATTTTTGCGGTATTCGCAAAATACGACCATGAAACATGCAATCACATGTATTTGGTATTTTACAATATATATATATGTAATATCATTTTATGAAACACAATTTGAAATTAGGGATGGAAGTCGGTGGTGGCCGTGGTGAGTAGGGGTGGAGGTTGTGTCCATTACAAACGAAAATAACAAGTGGCACAGTGAACAGTTGAGAATAATAATCCAGACCTAAAATGGCACACTAGTTGGAAAAGGTTCGCCATCCCTGCCCTAAGGACTGCTTTTCTGACTTGGAGGGGTGTCACATGACTGAAACAAAATTTATATCTGTCAGGAGTAGGGTGTGTATTGTAATGGTACATAAGATTCTGTTTGCCGACAGGTTGTACTGCGGAGGAACTAGCAATAAAGTACTCATTCAGAGCCTCGAGAGAGTGTAATTTAATCTTTGTTTTTGTTCTTCGCAAGTCCAAGGTTATAAATAGATTTCCACACTGTTATCGCTGTTCTACCATTAGGCATAATTAAACTGTAAGCGTGTTGCAGTTTAGCATTCCGCATTTGTTGTGTTGTCTTGTTTTGTAACTTCCTATATTCATCAAACTTTTGTACAGTAGGGTCATTTTTGTATTGTCTGTTATTGTATTGTTTCATTAGTTGTCTAATGTAATCATTTAACTACAGGGAGGGTCCTTTGGATATTCTCGCTCGCCGCTTTGAGGCATGCTTGTCAAATAGTTCTGTTACTTTGCTGTTAAAGAAGGTGACTTTGTCATATAGTTTGTTATAGGTCATTATGTTATGCCAGGGTATTTTGCCTGCGTCCTCGAAGAATCTATTTATATTTTTCAGTGGTCGATAGGTAGTACATTTCTGGGAGGGTTCCGATCCCTCCACCTCGTTTGTGAGGGTGGTCATTTCTCAGAAGCGAGTAGTCTTCAAGATGACACAAAGAAGATTGGCTCTTATCTGTTAACCATGACTCAGACACTAGTAGGACATGGAAAACAACTGGGCTGAATATTTCTGTAAGGTCGTCCATTCGATTGGCTGCAAATAAGCTTTGCCCGTTTATGTGACAGACGTATGGGCATACCGTAGTGGAGCGTTTCTTACTGTCCGAGTCCTTTTATTATGTAGTCGTTTGTAATAAAGATGTCCTCTGTCAAGTAATGTTTATATTTCGTATGAGCTACGTTCCGCATAGCCATCATTGCTCTATATTCACAGGTCAATTTGTTGTTAAGCGTAGTTTAAAGGGACACCAATAATTGTTACATAGATGTGATGTGTTGTACACTGCAACGTTATGGATGATTGTGTCCCTTTGTTTCACGCCTTTTTTTTTTAAGGTGATTCTTCAGTGACGCCCAGGCTATTTATGACAGCTGTTGGCGGAGCTGCAGAGGATCAAACCAGCCTTCGGGCTGAATACCCAACATACGTTGCAGCAATGAGACTATTTATCATCGAGTTTTTACTTCTTGTGTTATATAACACTCCGATAAATACACTAACAGTATTTGAAAAATCAAGAAACGAACGAGAATTAGACAAATCTATCAATTTAATTGGCATATTTAGTATGACTTGGACATCAATATTTTATCATTAACATCTAGTCCATTAATGATACATTTTAAGGGTCAAAAAAATATTTTGTTTACTTTTTGAGTAGTGATGTCATTTTATCAATATTATGTACTTAACGCCCAGTCCATTAATGATACAATTTAATTGTCAATATTACTTGTTTACTTTTTAAGCAGTGACAAGAAATTTAGTTGTGTAAAACATTTTCAATGAACAAAATTATTATAAATAAGGTTTAATGTATGGCTCAACCTTGAGAAAATCGTATAAAAAATAGCTGAAGATACTCAATACAGGGAGCGAAATATGTACCAATTTTGTACTGTAATGTCCCTTTAGAGACAAACATTTTATGTATTGAATTGAGTGGATAATAAAAATAAGAAATGTAAATACTAGTAGTAAGTTCAATACGGGTAAAAACATGAAATTGGTCTTATGCAAGCAAATGTCTGGCCGTGATGTATTACTCTGTTAGGGTTATTCGTTACTATTAGGTCCAGTAGTGTGTGTGTGTGTGTGTGTGAGAGAAGTTTTAGTGTGGTTAGCAGAAGTGGGAGGATCGTCATACTGCATGCATGAAACTCATTCAGCAAATGGGTGGTTTCGGAAGAGTCTGGGTCTAGAACGTTTGTATAACGTATCATTATAAAAAGTTTGTATATAGGTAATAGTCTAATAAGATCAGTCTCAGAGTCACTGAGACGGTGAGCTCTGGACGGTTTGTATACAACACCTACCAAGCATTTCACGGTAGAAGACCTGTATCTCTATGAACAAGTACTCGTGTTTTTTCTCATATTCTTGAGGTAACTGACAGATAATTTGAGGTTTCAAGTGCAAAGAGACAAAAGCGCAGACCCCACCGCCCCCTTTGCCAAATATGTCATTCCTCAGAAGGCAGTAGCCAGGTAATTCCAGATTCTTAGCATGATGTTTGACTTTCAACCAACTTTCACTGCATAAGATAATATCGAAGGACAGTGGAATGAAAATTGTTTTTAGTTCATCTACACGAGTTTGAGAAACTAAACTCTGGGCATTAAGGTGACAAATGTGAAGTGTGCTTTTATGTCTATTTAGGGCTGACTGGAGAATGAGTGTTGTAGCTTCAACGGGTGCGATTCGGGTCAATGGACTAGCAGGTACACGGGTTGAAAGGATGGGCGGGGAACAGGAAGTGTTATGAGGGAGAGTATTGCTAAGGTCAGAGGGATTGCGGCTATTTGTGATACGCATTGCCAATTGCTAAAATGAAATCAACTAGAACTAGAACACAGCATGCAACTACATACAATGAATAATAACCAATTAACATATTTTAGATATTACAAGTTGTCCATTTCATGACCGTATCGATGAATATAATCGAGAAGTTAGTAAAGTAATCACCAAATCGATTAGGTGGTTATTTTACTAACTTCTTGATATTTTAGATAGTTAAATTATAATAATAATAATAATAATAATAATAATGTGCAACAGCAGATTAGGCGCAGAGAATATCTCAAATAGGAGCTTATTCTATGTAGTGTTAATGTTAGATCTATGTAGACATAGTACAGAGGCCCTGACTTAAATTAGAACCAGCTAGGAAAATGATTAAAGAGTAAGTAGATTGACAGGTGGTAGGACAAGAAGGTAGATAAGCAAATAGATATTTAGATATTTAGATAAATAAATGCAGTAAATGGATAGACAGATAAAGATCGAGAAAGACAGATAAAGTTACTTAAAATAAAAGATAGCTTCTCATCTGTGACTTGCAGTAAAGGATGGGAGTCGACTCACATTCTGAAGTGATAAGGCAGCACTGCAACATAAGCTTATGCCATAGGAAGTTCCTTTAACTAGCACACTCTTAATTTCATCCCATCAGCCTTCTTGATTACGATGTCTCCTGAGTCAGTCCAAGTGTTTAAAAGTACAAAATGCTGGCTTACTGTCTTCAAGATGGTCATTCTGATAGCCGTAGAATCTTCACTGATTGTTGTGGATGATCCTTTCAGTTTCCATTTCCTCGTAAAGACATCCTGCTGTGAGCAATAAGACACAAATTTCACTAGGATAGGTCGTGGTTTCCTAGAGATCGAGGTCCTACTCTGTGACATCTATCTGCACCTACTGCTTGACACACGTTGAGCACTAGTTCATCGCAGTTTTCGTTCAAATTTTTAGGGATGCCAAAAATTCTTACATTATTTCTCCTGCTATATTGCTTCAGTTAATCACACTTGGCATCCATATTCTCCTTCAGTTTGCAGATTTCTGCCTCCTCCTTATCAAGTTTTGCAGTTAACTCTGACTACGCCTCGATATTAAATTTTGAACTTTTTTCAAGTTCTTTTACGACCACTTCTGTTATGCGGGTCGAAATGATCTGCACAATTTTTTCAAAAAAGCTGTCTAAGTTAATGAAGTCATCCAGTGTGCACTTGACGAAGCGGTTTACGCTTGCAGCACTGGTAGTGGCTGGGCTTCCAACTCTATTGTTTTGGCGATCCATTTTCTTTACAATACGAATTTGCAACGTGTGGGTATATTGATTTGTAAATACAAATGTAACATTTCCACAAAATTTTATCACTTTCACTGCTGTATAACACCTTCAAATCACTTGATTACTGTGGAGCCTCACTCACATCCGTTACCAAGCATGATCAAGAGCTTATCCCTTTTAAACCACAGTCTTGCCAGAACAATTTCTTCAGCCCTTTAGGAAATTGTTGCTTTCTAGCTTTATCAGTGGTGCACACTTCCACTAATGCTGAGGGAGTCATTCTTGAGAACTATTCTTTCATGATGTAGAAAGTATTGGAAAAGGAGAAAGCCAGATTATGTACAAGGAAGAGATAAAAAGTTAAATACAGATAGAACAAAAACAACAGGTCAAATGCAAAAGGAGAAAATTCAATTTCTACGTAAATAATGGAAATGGAATACACAAGACAGGAAGCTACGATGGAGGGAAAAAACATCCACAAAAGCACAATCACAGTTAGTGTGCACAGGAAAAACAGAAAGAAGAGATGAAACAAATATTAAAACATAAATAGACAAGGACAAATTCTATATCTTCACAGAATGTCACTGACATAGATGGGCTCTCCCCGGACCAAAACCAGCTCTTCTACATCTGCTTTTTCCCAGCCTCTTCTCAGATCAAGAAAGATTAATTCTCACTCACGACTTCTTTGAGATCTGCTTGTCCCCCTCCCCCCCCCCCTCTCCATTTCTTTCTCCCGTGAACACATTCCTAAATACATACATCTTCCCACCTAGCTCCTTTTCTTTGAAAAGTATTTTTACAATTTCTTTATCCATTTCCATTTAGTATAACAAGTAAAATACCTAAGGAAACAACCAAGCACCTACCTGTTTTGAAATTCTTGAACTTTAACAAGTGCAGGGAACTCATCTTCAAAATTTATGCACTCATCCATAATGCCATCTGACCACAATATCAACTGTCTTCCAGTCATAACAACAACTGAAGAATCCATTGAGGTGAAGAGAGTGGCTGAAGATATCTGAGAAGTAAATAGATTTACAAATACAGTAACATCCCCCTCCTTTTTAACTATCAAACACTGCTATACACAATATCACAGACATCAGTACATGTTTCTTTAGTTCATTTCATCAGTGTAATATAACTACTACTAATTACAATATTAAAGAAATGATTTGTCACTTAGAGAGGCGATTTCAGTAGATGCACAATGACGTTGATCAGAACTAGCATGTTATTGAGATTAACCAATCCAAATCTGGCCATCAACACAATAATAGCTCAATTATAGCTGCATTATTAATCAAAATTAAACTGAAAAGTTTAAGCTAGTAAAATGTCTTCAGGAAGAGTGGCATGCACTAGTATGTTTATGAGATTAAGAAGATGGCTTAAGACCGTTCCCTCTTTTGACATACATTACATATATACATACATAATCATTACAGAACGTTATGCCTTTCAGCGTTCAGTCTGCAAGCCTGTGAAGTTACTAAGCGCTGTCACAATCCTCTATTTGTAACTAGGTCTGTGGCCTCCTTTAGTTCTATACCTCTTATCTTTAAATGTAACCATTGTCACCTTGGTCACCCTCTACACCTCTTACCCTCCAAAACAGTCAGTTATTCTCCTAGGTAACCTGTTCTCCATTTGCCTCACATGACCCCACAAACACAATTGATTCATGCGTACAGCTTCATCCGTCGAGTTCATTCCTAATTTAGCCTTTATCTCCTCATTCCAAGTACCCACCTGCCATTGTTCCCACCTGTTTGTACCAGCAACCATTCTCGCTGCTGTCATGTCTGATACTTCTAACTTATGAATAAGATATCCAAAATTCACCCAGCTTTTACTTCCGTAAAAACAAAGTTGGTCTGAAAACAGACCGATGTAAAGATAGTTTTGTCCGAGAGCTGACTTCCTTCTTACAGAATACTGTTGATCACAACTGTGAGGTCACTGCATTAGCTTTACTTCAATCGCACTTACTATACCACCATCCTGGGAGAACACACATCCTATATACTTGAAATGATCTGCCTGTTGCAGATCTGTATCCCCAATCTGACAATCAATTCTTTTGGATTTCTTACCAAATGACATGAATTGAGTCTTGAAAAGGCTACCATACTCAATGCACCTATTTTCAACCTCTTTGTGAATGAAGACATTTTTCCCTGAAGACACTGCTGTGATCAGAAGTTATGTCATAATAAGAATTGTAAACATTTTTATATGGGCTAGGGAAATCTGCAGAGGGTTCCTTCACTGGTGGAGTGAAAATGAAAATCCTTAAAGTTATCTTCCTGAATTTCACACAACAGTAAAGCATTATTTTCAACTTGTGTACGATTACAAAAACTCAATATTCAAATACATCACCAATTACTTCATAGCTGTCTGGCTCTATGGCTAAATGGTTAGCATGCTGGCCTTTGGTCCATGGGGTACCGGGTGCGATTCCCGTCAGGGCAGGGTATTTTAAACTTAATTGGTTAATTCCAATGCTCTCTCTCTCTCTCTCTCATATTAAGCATTTGAAATCATCCTAGGTAAGGCCCCTCACAGAGGCTCAGGTCGCCGATATGGCGTCAACTTGAAAGACCTGCACCACACCTCTCCACAGGCCACATGACATTATTACATCCTTGCACTGGAAACAAATGACAGTAGCTTAATACGAACAGAGGAAGTGATCAGGGATGAAATGAAGAAGTACTTCAACATGCTGTTATATGGAGATGGGGGCAACACCATCAATGACTGTAGGGTAGATGAAGCCAAAAACAACAAATACCCATTAACATGGCTTGAGGTAGAAACAGCACTAAAGAGCATGCAAAATGGGAAGTCACCAGGCTTTGATGACCTCAGCTCAGACATGATAAAGGCAGCTGGAATACTGGGCTTGAATTGGCTATATAGAGGATTATCACCGATTTTGGAAAGGAACAAAATCCCAGAATATTGGAGTAAAGGAGTCATCATCCCACTGTTCAAAAAGGACAACCGACAGAAATGTGGAAATTACGGAGGCATCACGCTGCTGTCACACACACTGAAGCTGCTGGAAAAGATCATAGAAATGAGACTTGGGAAGATAGTGGAACCTTTGCTTGAGGAAGAACAACACGGTTTCAGGAAAAGTCGAAGTACTGTGGATCTTATCTTTGCAGTAAAAATGCTGACAGAAAAGTACTGGGAATATGGAAGAAATCTTGTGATTGCATTTGTGGACATTGAAAAAGCATATGATAGTGTTCCTCGAAACAAGATATGGGAATGTCTGGAAGACGAAAAGGTGCCAAAGTACTTAATTGACAAAGTCAAGATGCTATACCAGAAGAGCTACAGCTGTGTCTAGATAGGCAACAGACGATCAAAATGGTTTGAAACAAAGAGAGATGTCCAACAAGGAAGTGCTCTATCACCACTCCTGTTCATAACAGTAATGGACAAGGTCATAATATCCATCAAGAAAATGGACAGTGAACCAAACGCCCTGGTATTGCTGATGATGTACCTTCATGGGGAGAGACAGAAGCTGAAGTTCACACGAAACTTAACAAATGGAACAATACATCCAAAAGTTTTGGACGGAAGATGAGCAAAACAAAGACAGTGGAAATGACCATCAATAGGGAAGAAACAAGCTCAAATATATTTCTGGAAGGAGCAAAAATCGAATCACCTTCCCACTTCAAGTACCTTGGAAGCACAATCTCAAAATAGAACACTGTTAGGCAGTAAATACTCAGCAGGGCACAGAAAGCATCAAACTTCTACAGTCAAGTCAGAAATCTTCTCTGGGACTGCAAAATACCACAAAAAGCGAAAACAATCGTGTACCACACTTACCTTGTACCAATCCTCACATACGGCGAGACATGTACCCTACTAAACAAAGACCTCAATAGAATACAAGCAACTGAAATGAGATCCATTAGAACCATGAACCAAACTACCAGAAAGGGCAAGATCAGAAATGAAGTGAACAGGAAAGTAGCTGGTATCGAGGTTCCTATTACCAGTGTCATAAAGAAACTCAGACTTCAGTGGTATGGGCACATAATGAGAATGAACAGGGAAAGACCTGCCAGAAAATATTTTGACCTTAATCTCATTGGAAGAAGACCACAGGGAAGACCAAGAAAATGCTGGATAGAGACTAAGATCAGATGTGGAGGAGAGAGGACACAAATGGGAGGATGTAGTGGAACAGAAGATGTATGAAGACAGGAGATGGCTAGCGCTGTACACCACACCCAGGAAACTGGAGTTGGGAAATGATGAGTTCATTCATTTTCATGGTGTGGCTTTCAAAACTGGATGTGCTTCAGATTCAGCAGAAAACTACTGAGAGGTGTGTCTAGGATGTAAATGAATATGAAGGGCACAAACAAATGGTTTATTTTACTTCATTACCATATGGCCTTTCATGCCTGATGACATATTTGGCTTGCCAGGTGTAGTGCTTTCTATTTGACACACATCTGTGGCCTATGCATCTAGGTGTGAGATGTTGATGACGATGATGAAAATGATGATGATGTATGGAGAAGGTGAAATCCAGTGTCGGCACATACCTCTGTCAAATAACACCAAGGGATCAGTTCAATGCTTAACATCCTCATTCGGAAGATGAATCACCATCAACAGAGTCGTATGTTCTCACTCCAAATGAACACTGTGGAGAGGTTTGGAATTGAATCCAGACTATTGGCACATAATCTAGAGATTATAATTGTATACCACCCCCTCTTTTACCCTGCCAGGCAACATTCTGATGATGAAAGCTTTTTCCAACAGGACTCAAACCGGCCAACCGTAGTGTCAGACTATGGCCACCAGGCAGATTATAAACAAATAAAATTTAATTTAATGTGCATGTGAACAGATATGATCATATAAGGCTGCTACCAATTATATTTTAAGGTAAAACAAAGGAGTTGAAAACAGGAATGGATCAGTTTTGACACTGATTTAAATAAAACAAATTTATTAACAACAGAAATTATATCCTTATAGTGACAGTGAATTCATACACTAGAACTTGCATTCCTGTACATTCCTTCAATTCGCTCCCTTGGTTAACATGGTGAACCAGCAATAGTGTGACTAACTCACTAACTCACATATGCAAGATTGCAGGTTCAATCCAGATAGTGGTGCTCCATGTTGTTGTCGGCATGCTAAAAGTTATCTGGTGGCCCACTACGTGAAATTTAGTTGCTCTCTATACACAAATATTTCATGCATATTTTATTTGAAAGTTGAAAGTTTGAAAGTCTTGGTGGGTGTGCTAAGTACCAACTGATGAGCACAACTTAGCACACGGCTGCAAAACGCTGGCTACCAGGAATGAGTTAGCTGGAAAATTTATAATGTCCAACAACGGACCATTTATACTGGTATTGAAAATTGGCACCAAAAAATTCATATACACACATTGTTCAGGACGAGGAGGTTACCGCCTTGTACTACGGTCATCTGACGAGAAGTGGCATGAATGCGGGGTAGGGGTTGCGGGAGCTAAGCATGACTGCTGCGCATGCACCAATCTCAGGCCTCGAGGCCTGACAAACGTCTGTTCCGTTCACGGCAAATCATCTGAATTGTGGTGATTTTGTGATGTTTCAAAATGGTAGGGCAATTGTGCATTAGTTTCACATTTACTATAATTACTGCATAATGAAAAGTTTAATAATGAACATGCATCTGTTTCAGAGAACTCCCACTGTCTGTCACGACTCATGTTTGTAGCTCAGTGTAGAATCTGTCACTCGTGCCGTACCTACACGCTGCTACGACCTCTCGTCAGACGCAAACTGTAATACATGAACATCATTATACTTCAGCGTTGCACATAGCATCAATCACCAAACTATAAGAGATTTGAACCATGTATTAAATACGGCAGCAAGTGCAAACAGTTCTCGTTACCACTTATGCATGGCTAAAAACTTGTGTTATCAAAGATGCAGAGTATTTTAGAATTCATGCAGCGGGAAGAAAGTAACCTATCAGCAAAAGTTATATTCATGACTGGCGAAAATGTAAAACATTTAAAACACAATAACTGCAGGGCATTTTGCAGCCAAAAAAGACAAGAAGCATCTGGCATCAAAAGTAGGCTGCACGATTATTTAAACTGATGCTTGTTGGTCAAAGGGACCTAAAATCCATGTCACTGGCCCCGTTGTTTAAATAAGAGGCACTATGGATACGCAATACAAGTGAAAAGTTTTATAGCTTTAGCTAGGAAATTACACATCACAGGCTACTTTGACAGATTGGCAATGCAGATAAGATGGTCTATTTTGACATGACACTTGCCTCTGTTAAGAATGGGAATTCAGCATACTAATTGGAATTGATGACAGTGAAAAACAGAGGTGTATGATAATGACTAGTGTGATTGGTATAACCAGAGATGGATGAAAACTACCACCTTATGTAATATTTAAGAAAAAAGTTTATGACTGGTAATGTCAGGTGCATTGCTAAATTTATGCAACATTTTGATGCTGGTCAGTTCCCTCAGAATGACAAAGAAGTGTATACAGAAGAGAATAAATTTGCAAGGAAAGAGGTTATGTGCCCTGCATTTGTTCACATACAGATCGCAAAGTCACTGATGCTACAAATACCTATAATGTGGAGCCAAACAAGAGTAATGTAAATAAAAGGATCATCTGTACAGGACTATCTATATTACGACATGTTAGGAGGAACCAAATTATGAATCATCTAATATCAATCCAAATTTAGTTATACTATGTTTCAGGCAGGATTTGTGATTTAGAAAATCATTTTTCCAAAATGAGTGTCATTACAGTGAGATTAAGGGCAGGCAGACAATCATTGATTAGATGCAAAGATTTGATAGATTAAAATATAATGTGGCCTGAATTCTTTTTTATTTTGGTTACATTTGCTCTGCTGATCCTATTTCCTTTATTAAAACAGTCTTGCCTAAGCCACGGACGAAGGAGGTCGCAGTGAGCTGTGGGTCCCGGGAGGGGAGTGGAGTTCGAGAGTGTGGAGTGTTGGAAGGTCGCCGAGATGTGGGCCGACAATGATTGGTATAGAACAGTACAGAGTGACGATAGGAAGATGGCAGAGGAAAATGAAGAAAGAAGAAAAGAAGCCAGGTGGGTGTAAAATGGATATGGAGAGGAAAGGAGAACTATTGTTATCGGCAGCAGTGATTATAATTTTACTATGTATTGGGGGGGTCGAGTTGAACCCAGGCCCGTCATCTAGTAGAAATGAGGAAAGGAAAAGTATGGACGCAATCAAAAGAGCTGTAAGAGAGGTGTTGACAGAAGTTTGCCCTTTCGGGCAAATAAAAGAGATGATTGAAGAACAAACCAGTAAGAGTGAAAAAATGGAAGTATGGATAAGAGAAAAAACGGACGACATGGCTGCACAGGCGAGAAATAACACCGAGGAAGTGGTAGCATTAAGGGAAAAAGTAGGACGACTTGAAGAGGAGAATTGCAAGCTGAAAGCAGAAGTGGAAGCAAATACTTTATACAGAAGGAAGAAGTGCTTGTTTATTTATGGAGTGCCTGAGGAGTCGAGAGAAGGCAAAGTACTTACAACTTATAAAGTAGTGGATCTAATACAGAGGAAAATGAAAATAAATTTTAGTGAAGTAGATATTGACGATGTGCAGAGAGTGGGGAGAACTAGAGGCAACAGGCCTATAAAGCTACAATTGTTTTCAACGTTGATGGCGGATGTTGTGTTAACAAATGCGGGAAACGTACAGAGGGAGAAAATATGGATAAAGAGAGACGTGGGAAGTGATGCGATCAGAAACGAGAGGATACTCAGAAAACACAGGATACTGGCTGTAAAACAGGGGCTAAAGGCAACTATTAGAGGTCAAAATCTAGTGGTGTCAGACAGAAGCTGGAAGAGGATCTGGTCTGTGGATAGATTGATGGATTTAGAATTGAAGTTAAAACAAGATGAGGAAAAGGAGAGTAGTGCAATAAACTGTAGGCAAATGAGGCGAAATACAAATAACAGTGTGCTGAGGATGGACGTAGGGATGAAGTCAAAGCAGGCCGAAGAAAAAGAGAGTAGTGCAGCGATTAGTGGAGATGATAGGCAAAATACCAGAAGTATCAGTGTACCGTGTGAAGAGAGGCAGGGAGAAGTGCCAAGTGCTAAAGTGACCAATAACAGTGTTCGGAGTGAAGAATGCTGGTAGAGAGGCGAAGTGAGAATATGGCTATTTGCAGTGAAGAGGGAAGTAAAGGAAGTGTATGCAGTGAAGTAAGGGAAGCGCAAGGTAAAAAGGTAACGGCAAGGTTAAACTTGGGGAGCCTCGACCAGAGTAGGGCCAGATACAGGAACAGAGATCTGACAGAAATGTGGGGTACAAGTGGATATGAGAGGGGGGTAGTTACTAGAAGTAAAAAACAGCAGTAGGTGGTTTGGTTACTGAAAATAGAGATGAGAAGCGAGAATGGTTGGTAGGGTTTGGACATTGGTATATAGAGTACTTGTGTAGGGTAAGAAAAGTTGGCTGGGTAGTTAAATTTAGTTATTATTGATGTAGCATTTGTGTAGGGTATGAGGGTTATTCAATGCTGAGAAGTAGTGATATTTTGTCTGTTTTGGTTTAGATTACATTGTAGGAGACGTAAGTGCTGAATATGTATTGTTGTAATATATAAATCTATTTGTGGCGAAATTGTGGAGACGGAGGGGTGTATGAGGTATTTATTGCTAAAATGTGGAGAGGGAGAAATGATAGCAGAGGTATGTCTTTTAATTATAGTGTATTTCAGAGAAGTAGTGCATAGGGACCTATATGTATATGTGAGAGTGGAATAGGTATTATGGGGTATTCATTGTTAAAATGTGGAAAGAGTAGAAGTATGTCTGTTAACTAGATTGTAATTAGAGAAGTAGTGCATAGCGGTCTATGTGTATGTGTGAGAGTAAGCAAATTGTGGTTTTGCGGTCCTGAAGTGGATCAAGCTTGGTTAAGCAAGAATAAGTTCCGACAGGTGAGGTGTAAGGTAAACATAGGCATGGTTGGCCTGAGCATACCTAAGCAGAGTAGGTCAAGCAGAAAAACAATGGCGGTGTGGGAATGTGCTGAGTAAACAAGGACAGTTGGTGGAAGGTGTAGTCTTGCTCCGGGATCGCATATGTGATGTTTTAAGTTTATTATTTACTGTAAGTAAGGCAAACGGTTCATAGAGGGAATCTACCGTTGGCCAGTTGATTATTAATATTATTATTATTACTATTATTATTATTATTATTATTATTATTATTATTATTATTATTACTATTATTATTATTATTATTATTATTATTATTATTATTATTATTATTATTATTATTACCATTATTATTATTACCATTATTATTATTATTTTTATTATTATTATTATTATTATTGTTGTTGTTATTATTGACATCACTATTATTATTTTATATGTGGGTAGGGGGTATTTTATATTTAGTTATTTATTTATTTATTCATCTAATTATTTATTTGACGTGATAGTGTAGGGTGGCTTAGGAATTGAGTATTTTTTAGGAGGGAAGTATGGAGGTGCCATGGGGAAAAAAGGATGGCTGCCGTGGTGACCTATATTTGAAGGCACGTTTCCGGAGCATCTGATGGACTCCATGGCACGCCCAAAGGAGTGCAGGATGGCATGTGGTTTTCTCTCCCTAGTCATGTATAAAGACGGAGTGGGGGTGGGCCCATTCCAAATGAAGAAGGGGTGGGAGGGGCCCACGCAGATTAGAGTTAAGAAGATAAGATGGGAATAGATGAAATGGAAAAGGGAGCGGCGCCAGTTAAGTGGATGGGCCACATTGGATTGGTGAGAGGGAATCACATTGTCATCTGTGAGGATTATGGGGGTCCATAGTTAGACCCAGGGAGAGGACCGGCCATGTCATCGACGGGAGGGTGGCCTTTCTCTCACCAAGGGTGATGACATGGCCGGATAGTAGTAGTAGTAGTAGTAGTAGTAGTAGTAGTAGTAGTAGTTAGTTAGTATTATGCTCTATTGTGAACATGTATTGGGGCTAATCGACTGTGTTGTTCATAAATAAATGCCAATGACATGCCTTTATTAAAAGTTGTATTTTCTTCTCTATACTGCATGTTTATGCATGGCATGGTAGTTTAGATTTTTCAGCATTACTTTGCATGGGAGAAGAGAGGCAACTTTGCATTGTTTTATGTCTTGTACAAGCTTCCAATCAAGTTAGAAATAGCTTAATGTTTCCAAAATTTGAAATGATACTTGTTTTCTTGTTTAAAAGAGGTATTAGCATGAAAGAATGGTAGGAAATCTCACTCCACAATATGCATAAACAGACGGGTAATGAATGAATAAATGAATGAATGAATGAATGAATGAATTTCACAGTATTTTAAATGTATGCATCCCAACGTAGAATTTATTGGAAAGAATTAACACTTTCAACACTATGCCCGTACCGGATAAGGGCGCACTGCTTTCCTGCTTCTGGATAGCGCCCCGTTAGTGACCACTAGAATGCAGCAGTTATCGGGAATTTCGAACTGAAACTATAAACAGGGTATTTTCTCCTTGCCGTGACCTCTAACGAAGCACTCTGTGTGCCGTGTGCTGCGCGTGCCAAATCTGTCGCGCTGTCAGCTGTGTTACTGTGTAAACATGTCTTCACGCTGGCTCAATGATAGTGATATTTTGGATATTTTATCGGGAGAAGCGGGTTCAGAGATGGATGAAAGTGATGACGACCCTGCTTACGAACCGGATAACGTATCAAGTGATAGTTCAGGTAAGATTTTTATTTATTATGTCACTTTGGAATGGAAGTGTTTAGCTGTATTATTTTACTCCAAATACAAACAATAGAAATACTTCACCTACAGAAATTTGGGTTTAATTTTTTCATTTAGGCGAAGAGACGCAGGCTGATGATTCGTCACTAGATGAACTACTACCTCCAACCAAGGGATGGGAACCATACATGATACGTGCAGCTGGATATAAACACACGAGAAAATCATGCCCGTATCACATACGGGCGCCGTTCAGAAGCAGGAAAGCAGCGCGCCCGTATCACATACGGGCGCCGTTCAGAAGCAGGAAAGCAGCGCGCCCGTATCCCGTACGGGCATAGTGTTGAAAGTGTTAAGAGTATATATAACTAAAGAATTCTAGTAGCCACTATTATGTCTGTAATCAGACTATGGTTAACGAAACCTCAAATTCCACCATCAAACATTATTGAATAACGCCATCCATCTTTGTATTGTAAAGAAAGAATCCTTTTATTTATATTCCATTGTTGTGTTCAGCATCTTACCACATCGTACCATATGTTTTTCTCGTGATTTATTTATTCCATTTAATAAAGAATGAACCTATTTTAACAATTTAGCCAGGAGTAATTTTATTCATAGCATAGATACTTCACCTATCCTAATCCAGTTTATAATTATGCCAGTGACATAAAATAAAATACCTGCATATCCAAATGAAACTTGCATCCTTCAGGAGATTAATATTATGTACCCTGCTGACTGGGGTAGCCACAGCACATATACATTATGGCATTTTAATAATAATGTTATTTGCTTTATGTCCCACTAACTACTTTTTCGGTTTTCAGAGACGCCGAGGTGCTGGAATTTAGTCCCGCGGGAGTTAGTTTACGTGCCAGTAAATCTACCGACACAAGGCTGATGTATTTGAGCACCTTCAAATACCACCGGCCTGAGCCAGGATCGAAGCTGCCACGTTGGGGTCAGAAGGCCAGCACCTCAACTTGATATAGGACTTAGGAAGATGTTTTTGAAGCATAGATCAATTTGGCTTCAGAAGAAATGTAGGAACACATGAACCGATCCTGACTTTACATCTGATCCTAGAGGATCGAATTAAGAAGGACAAGCCCACATACATGGTGCTCGTAGATCTTGCAAAGGCATTATATGGAAGTGAAACATGGACGATAATTAGTTTGGAAAGAAAGAGGATAGAAGCTTTTGAAATGTGGTGTTACATAAGAATGCTGAAGGTGAGATGGATAGATCGAATCATGAATGAAGAGATACTGAATCAAATTGGTCAGTGGTGAGAATTGATGAAATGAGATCGATTTGGCTAAACATGACCAGAAGAAGAGATAGAATGATAGGACACATCTTAAGACGCCCAGGACTTGTGCAGTTGGTTTTTGAGGGAACTGTAGGTGGTAAGAATGGTAGGAATAGACCAAGGTATGAATACGACAAGCAGATTAGAGCACATGTAGGATGCAGCAGTCATGTAGAAATGAAAAGGTTAGCACAGGATAGGATGGTATGGAGGGCTGCATCAAATCAGTCTATGGACTGATGACTAAACAACAATATGAATGCATTTTTCTGATCAATTACTATATTAATTGCAGACATAAATTCCAAAGATTTAAAAGAAAATATAGTTCATAATCTGGACCTGTGAGCTGTAAGATGTTTTCTGAAGACCAGCACAGAATAACTGTATCCACAAAATAATCTTTTAATCACTGTTTCAGTTATAAGATAACAAATACTTCTGCAACTGTAGCTGCTACTACAACTACAAATAATAGTACCATCATAAAATAAACCACTGTATACAGCATTATTAAATAAGTAGAACACAATTTAAATTAATTTTAATTTGTAGCGGTTCTGTAAATGCGTTGAATTGTGTCCGTACAAAGTAAATATTCAGCTCAGACGGAAGAACATCTGAATTTAAATGGCATCGTCTCAGGTTGAAATCTTCACCACTCCTTTTCATTTTATTTTGTTACATGACAGTATAATATAACTAACACTAGTATTATGCACCTGCCTTGTCCCAAAACTAACATTTGTGTTATTTACATTGGTAAAGAACAATAACAAAATAAAAACGATACCTTCAACAAGACTCCAACTTGCGACCTTCGAGTCATTAAGTGAACGCTTAACTGCTGTTCCACAAGAAGCACATACTGAATGACTCCTTAAACACCAAACTAGTGATGGGTCGTTCATGAACGAACTGACTCTTTTGAAAGACTCATTGGAGAGAGCTAGCTCCCTCCTTGCTCCTTGAGAGCTAGTCGTTCGTTTATGAGTTGACTCTTGTACGAGCTAGCTCCCTCCTTGCTCCTTGAGAGCTAGTACGAGCCAACTCTTTTATCAACTGCGACTCCAAGAAAGAGCTAGCTCGTCCCATTGACTCTCGTTCATTTCTAGCCAATACCATGCCTCAGATAATCATGTGACATATAGAAGCCGCTTTCTTTTTTAAAGGCTGCCCTGTCTAGACCTCTTCCCGCACTCAGTCAGTGCGCCACAGTGCGCTGAGTGCAATGGTTGTGGTCTGTCTGTTAGATACGTTTTGTGCCACAGTTCTGGCAACTTACTACCTAACGACAGAATGAAATGAAATAAACAACATGTTATTGAGCAATACCGGTTCACTTCCTGCATGCACTTATAATCTATGATGGATGTAGGGCCTAGTATAGATCCAGTAGGTTAAGAGCAAATGAATGACACCAAGTTTGGGTTAACTATCCTCAACTAAGCACGAGCAAACAGTCACTATACTGAATATACCACTCGGCAAGTAGAAATGGCGTAGTTTTATTCTGTCTGAAATAATTAAGAAATACTCTGACAAATCCGCACCTGTTTCTTAAATGCGGTTGTTAGTTATGAATCATCATATGGCCAAAATCTTTCGGTTTTACGGTACAGTGGATAAAATAACATACCGTAGTTTTAAATCGAATTAAGGGAAATAGAAAATAACGCGAGTTTTGACTTTAAAATATAGGCTACATAACTCATGCCAAAGTGTATAGCGCAGTACATTTTCAAATAATTATTTATTAACGTGCAGTCGTGTAAGGAGTCCGGCTCCTTAGCTGGATGGTCAGCATTGAGACCTTCGGTGCAGAAGGGTCCAAAATTCGATTCCCGGCCAAGACGGAAATGTAATACTTCTGGCTCGGGAACTGGGTGTTTGTGTTTGTCCCAACGCTTTCCTCTTCATATTCAGACAACACACCACAATACCAACCACCAAAGAAACACGCAATATTGATTACGTCCCTCCGCATAAGGTTAGCATGAGGAAGAACATCCGTCCGTAAAACAGGACCAGCCGGGCTGAGTGACTCAGACGGTTAAGGCGGTGGCCTACTGACACCAACCTGGCAGGTTTGATCCTGGCTCAGTCCGGTGATATTTGAAGGTTCTCAAATACGTCAGCCTCGTGTCGATAGATTTACTGTTATGTAAAAGAACCCCTGCGGTGCTAAATTCCGGCACTTCGGTGTCTCCGAAAACCGTAAAAGTAGTTGGCGGGACGTAAAGCCCATAACATTATTATTTATTATAAAACAGGGCCAAATCCACATTTGCGGAACAGTTCGCACCCACGACCCCACAAGTGTGGGAAAAGTGGAAGAAGAAGAAGAAGAAATAGGTAGTGTAATCGTGTACGGAATGCCAATATATCGAACATATACGTCTCATGCGGTGTAGGCCCAATCATTCTTGGAAAAAAAAAATTGAAGAAAGTGTGACCATACTGTACGCGAAAAAAAAAAGGCAAAATGCTTTGCGTACTGTAGTACACTTGGTTATATGTACATTTGTGCTGATAGTAGTTTCATTATTTTCGTTAAAGATCACGTTTAATCAGTTATGTTTCCTACGCTGCATTATTGAATGAAAGAATCTGTTGTTCCAACGCGGAGAGTCAAGCGAGAAACTTTCTGTAGCTCCAGTCGAAAGAAGATATTTGGAGACATCTGTTGAGTGAAATATAAACTACGTGAACGGGAATAGAGATTTTTCTTATGCTTATCTAGACTGCCGGGGTCGAACGGAAGTATTGCGAATATCTCGAACATACATCCCATACGGTGCATTCAATCTTGAAAGACATCATTTTAAGGAGAATGGAACTTAGGCAAAGTAATATTAGATGTCATCAATTAAAACTGTATATTTGTGATACGTTTCTTCGTTACTGTATATAAAACTTTATCATTGGATTAATTTCTAATGTTGCCAGCAGTGTGTATATATTTTTCGTTTGTTTTATTCCAAGAGTAGCGTGCCAAACTGGATATTGTGTTGCCATCTGTTGTGGGAAAGGTGAACTACCTCGCGCCATCTCGCTCCTTCAAATAAAAACGGGCCATGATTAATCTAGAAAATTTAAAATGACACTATTTTGGCCTTTTATGAATAAATAACTCATGCCTTAGTATATACCATAGTAACTTACATCCCATTACATTTTTAAACAATTATTTATTAACGTGTAAGTATTGCCAATATCATGAATGTACGTATCGTTACGGTGCATTCAGTCTTGAAAGGCATCACTTTAAGAAGAAAGGAACATAGGCAAAGTAATATATGTTATCCAGTAATACTGCATATTTGTGATACATTTCTTCGTTACTGTATATAAAGCTTTATCGTTAGATTAATTGCCAATATTGCCAGGAGTGCATATATTACTTGTTCATTTGTTTTATTTCAAGAGTAGCTTTCTAAACTGTACATTGTGTTGCCATCTTTTGTGGGAAATGTGAACTATTTGAGCTATATCGTTCGTTCCCGGAAGTCATACAGAGCGACCGGAAGTCATAAAGAGCCGTCTGCCCTAAACCGGATGAACGTATGAACGAACGAACCTGGAGCGGAGAGCGGCCTCTGACTTCCTCGGCTCGCTCCTACTTTCCCGCTCCCAAGAGTCGACTCTTTTGAACAACTCTCAGTTAGGAGCGGGAGCGAATGAGCTAGCTCCCTCAAAAGAGCTAGTTCGACCCATCACTACACCAAACACCATAGGTAACAGGGCTTCTACTGTTCATCTACATTGTGTAACAGCACTGGGATCCAAAGTAAAAATTAGAATATATTCAGTGTTCAAGTATAACCACAGTGTTTTTCTTCTTGACAGCTGTACACAAACTCAACAGACCCAAGATATAACTCACAAGACTTTCCTATAGAGGAGTTAATTAAGAGGTCACTGTTGGAGGATAGAAATTGATTCCAATATAAGTGGTCCGTTATAAGAAATTATACATCTTCCAGTTAACTCATTCTTGGTTGCCAGAGTTTTTCCCCAATATGCCAATTTGGGCTCATCGGTTGGTAGCTAGCACACCTACCATGATGCATGGCCAGTGCACATACTTGGAGCCACAGGCAGTGAAAATGCACCATGAGAGTCTTGGTCTCTTTTACAAAAACTGATGCCTGCTAGACCATAAAATGATTTATAGTGAAATTATAAAGTTACTCATTCAAGACAAACATTTCAGTTTCCTCAATGGGAATCAATCATCTGATGGCCTAGCAGGCATCATTTTTTTTTTTAAAGGTATGAAGTCTATCATAGTAAATTGGCACAGCTTGTGGCTCCAAATAGTCTACACAGTGGCCTCCACTGTATGCAAGAACCACGTGCCTTGGCAGGGGTGCTTGTTACCAACTGATGAGCCCAAATTGGCATATCGGGGCAAAACATTGGTAGAGTTAGCTGGAAAATTTATTTCCAATAATGAACCAGTTATATTGGAATTACAAAATTATTCATTCAGGGCAAATATTTCAAGTTCCCTATGTGAATCAATACCAATATAAGAAACTGACTCTCCACAGATATAGATATCGCAATTTAAGAATGTTATATTTGGGTTGTTCCATACTGACTATAGTAAAATAAAGGTATATAATTAGTCCACTTCAATCAATACACTCCGATACCAGAAGCCACGACGCATCATCAGCCTTCTACAAGATGAGGTATTCAGCCGCTACGGTTATCCACAGTGTATTCTGTCACGACGCGGGAGTCAGTTCACATCACGGAAGTGGCAGCAAATGATGACTGAATGGGGTGTGGAGTACTGGACCACCCCTATCTACAACCCAAGGGCCAATCCAACGGAACGAGGGAACCAGGAACTAAAAGGGATGCTACGAGTCCACCTAATAGACAAAGAACATTGACTATGGGACAGTCAGATGCCGCAGTCACTACTTGCCCTCCAATGACGACACATCAACTGTATATGGATAACACGTAACATCTCTGTCATTATTGACAAGAACGAATACATAGCGAAGTATTGCAAGCCATCCACTTAATTTGTTGATTACATGACAAAGACCACAGAATGTTTCCAAGACAACACCTATTTAATCAAACGTAAAGATCCAACTAACATCATACAAAAGTCTACTTAAAAACCACACACTTTCTTCTCACCGAAACAAAATCCGCAAAACTCATAACAATGAACCCCCAACTACCGACAGCTAAAGCCTACCCTAAAATACATAAAGAAAACATACCCATGAGACCAATCATAAATTACAGAGCTAGCCCAACCTATGAACTTTTGCAATTCATTCAGAAATTCGTTAAAAAGCATTACTCGTTTTTAGCAAACAAGACAGTACGAAACTCAACAGAATTTTGCAATAGAACTAAAGAATTAAAGATTGAACAACACCATACTCTTGCTTCATTTGATGTAACAAACATGTATCCAAACATTCCCACTAAACAAACAACAGAAATAATCGAATCCAACCTAAAAAAAACTACAGCAATTTGAGCACCCTAGAAATAGAATAATTCATGAACCTACTTGAATTTGCCATCAATAACAATTATTTTAAATTCCATGATACCATATACCAGTAACAGGGCCTACCTGTGGGATCTCCGGCCTCCGGGATACTAGCTGAAATTTACATAGATCACCTAGAATATACATCAATCAGTAAAATAGAAAACATATTCTTCTGGTGCAGATTGGACCCCCACTAAAGAGATCGAAAACAACTGCACCTTACATTACTTGGACCTAACAATAACCAGACATGAAAACCATTTATCTTACAAAATCTACAGAAAACCCACACATACCCCAAATATCATAAAAATCAATTCCATCCACCCCAACACACAAAAAAGCAGCTTACAACAGTATGGTATACAGAGCCCTCAACATACTGATGACAACAGAAGATCTAAATAATGAACTACAACTAATTCACGATATAGGCAAATACGATGGATACAGTAAAGAAATGGTCAATAAAATCATTCACAAGATTAAATTCCAACCCAAAATCAAATTAACAAAAATAGACAAACCTAAGAAAGATTACTGGGCTACCACTTCAGGTCATACTAACGAAATGTGAAAACCGCTCTGGATGGAGACATCTTGTCAAGGTTGCAACAAGGAAATGATGGAGTTATGAGGTCACGACGCTCAGTAATGAGCACAACGACTAATGATGAAGAAAGATTACGCCCTATTTACCCTTAATACACACTTATACCCCATAACTAATGTTGTTAGAACGTACAACCTGAAAATAGCATTTAAAACCCACGCACAACAGCACCAATATTATACATAATGCCAAGACAGTTAACAACAATAAATACAATCAATCAGGAGTTTACTGTATTAAATGCAACAATTGCGAAATAAGTTATTTTGGACGTACAGGCAGAAACTTCATAATCTGCTACAACAAACATTTAAACGCAATAAAACATAACCACTTTTCATCAATAGGTTAGCATATCGAAGAATTCAAACACAGGTTTATGGATATCGAGAATGATATGAAAATATCAAACAATTTCTAAGGGCCCCTGCTTAACATAACTGAAGATTTCTACATTTCCCTAGACCAATATGCTAATCCTAATTACAATATAAATGACATTATGGAGAAAACCAATATCATCTTCAACAAAGTTATTCCTGCCCTAAAAAATTATTACCTCAAAATAGTAAATAAACAAAACAGAACATAAAACGCTGCAATAAACCAACAAACGACAAGCCCAGCTCCACTCCTATCCCCACAATAGCCACTCCCCCGACCCCTCCATTCATAACCCCTCACTACAGCGAACATAAGTCCAAGGCGCACACGTAGCAGTATGCAACGAGCTCCCAAACAGAACGTCACCCAACCATAATAACAACAGCAGTAAGTACAAATTCACTCTCGCACACAACTTCAGGCATTCCTTCAAACTTACAACACTTTACTCATATAAGCTTATCTTTCACAGATAACTACAGCACCGGTACACAAATAGAGACAAGGAGGAAGTTACCACCAAAAATCTATATTCAACCATATCCAAAAACCAAGACTTCATCATCTGCTACTAACTTTTGAAAACAAGTTTACAGCAGAGCCACATATTGTCTCTATCCACAATACTGGACCATTTAATGAGTTTTATTACAGGCATACATGAAGATATCTTTTAGTCAAATAGGACATACTCAAGAACCTACACCACTGTTAGGAGCTCAAAATAAATCAACATAGGTGCACAAGACCCCAACGAGGAAGTCTGAAGACATGAACTTTTAAATTCACCAAGTGTTTCATATACATGTTTTCAGTGTTTTGAATGTGTTTAATGTGCATGTACTATTAGTTTTAAGCTTAGGTTAAGTTTTTTACTACCATATTTTAATCTCACAGAATCACGAATGAAATGACGATAACATCCAACTCATATCCCCATTAGACATCCGGATGTGCTAATGGATGACATCTTTTTAGATAAGTAACACAAACCAATGCCTAATAGATGTAATACTATCATTTGTCAGCTGATGATGACTAAATAGTCGAAACCAGTACTGATGTAAGTCTACATTTACAATAAACAGTACTGACAGGTGGAAATTCTTTCTTATCCATATACGTGTGATCAGTCAATACGGACATGAAACTCATAAATAACAATACATCAACTGTGTCACCGGCTATTCCCCAGCGGAGCTGTTCCTTGGTAGACAGCTATACGGCACCGGGGATTGCGAGATTCGTCCATCACCCACTTCTAGTCAAGATCATGCAGCTGTTTCCCTGGCAGAGAGGCAGCAGCAGAACATCAAGAAAAAGCAAGCTTTGGCCGAGAAGAGATCCCTTACCCAGGCCGAGGGTCGAGATGTCGAAGAAACCCCGATCTTCCTACCAGGCCAACAAGTACTGCGACATAACCACCCAGTCAGTAATAAGATTGGAGGGTTTCACACAGGTCTCGCACCTAAGTAGGATGGTCCCATCGAGGTGGATACCCCGACCCCTGACAACGCACGATCCGGTCAAGAGGAGGAGAGCACATCCAGCGACATCAAGGAAGAGGGAAGATACAATCTACGACCAAGGCAACGTCAACGAGTGTGACAGACTGTGGATATTGTTTCAAGTTATAGGGGAGATACTGATACAAGTGTGAAAAACTGATAACTTGAAAACAATATTCTCTCACCCATGGGTAAATAATGCAAGTATCGAGCTTGAATTATTATTATTATTATTATTATTATTATTATTATTATTATTATTATTATTATTATTATTATTATTATTTATGGAGTTGGACTATCGCATTGTTTGTGAGGTTATGTCACGAAACATGTACTGCACATAGACACTTATACGAGTTCAGTTAATGTAAGAATCTGTATATAATTTATTATTAACTGTATGTTTGATGTATAATCCACACAGATAAAATATGTGGAAGAACAAGCAGAAGTGTTAAAAGAACATCTTGGTGGAGTGAAAGTGAAAGAAGCCATAATGAAAAGGAATAAAGCCAAAAAAACTCTGGATATGGCTAAGTCTGACAGAAGAATCAACAGCGACTGAATAGACAACAAAATTGGAAGAGATGGCGAAAGAATATAGATACAGGAAGTTGGAAATCAAGAGAATTGTACAGGAAGAAAAAGGGAAAAGTTGGGAAGAATTTACATCTGAACTGGAAGAAGACAATAAAGGGAATATGAAAATGATATATGGAATAGTAAAAAGTAAAAGATCAGATAAAGAAGCAATTACAGCTCTGGAGACAGCAGATGGAAATATAGTTTGCAATATGAAATATATTAGGGATACAATGAGACAGTATTTTGACAACCTCCTAAATGGCCTTAAGGAGATCTCTGTTGATGATGTAGGACAGAAAACAATAGAGGAAGATATCCCAATTACATGGACAGAAGTAGAGCAAGTTCTCCATAATGAGAAGTGGTAAGTCAGCAGGAGCTGTTACAGCCGACATGATTAAAGCTGCCGGTCCACCAGGAATACAGTGGCTGTATAGAGTTCTCAGAACAGTATGGAAGGATAACGAAATACCTGAAGATTGGACAAAAGGGATGATAGTTCCTATCTTTAGAAATGGAGTAGAAGGAAAAGTGAAAATTACCGAGGCATTGGGGAGAGTTTACAAACAAAACTGAGCAAGATAGTCGAGGATATCAGAAACTATTATACAGAGTAATAAAATTGAAAAAAATTATAAATCAGGAAAAAATAAAGGCATTAGAGAGGGAAGATGGGTCCATAGTACATGACGAAAAGAGTCTTCAGAAGGTGATGGCAAAATATTTTGAAAAACTTTATAATCAAGATGACTGCTCGGAGGAAGGAGATAAGAAAACGGAAATAACAGATGGAGAAAAACAAGAGAACCCGATAACATGGTTGGAACTTGAAAGGGCAGTGAAAGCAATTACCAAAGGTAAAGCAGGTGGAAAAGACTAATTAAATGCTGATATGATTAAGGCAACAGGAAGCATTGGACTACAGTGGCTATACAGAGCCCTCAATGCCATATTGAAGGATGAAAGGATACCTGAAGACTGGCAAGAAGGAAGCATTGTACTACTGTTCAAAAAAGGAAATAGGAAGAAATGTAAAAATTATAGAGGTATAACCCTATTATCACATGGACCAAAAATAATGAAGTCATAGACAAAAGACTGAGGGATATAATCAGAACACAGTTAGAGGAAGAACAATATGGCTTTAGACCAAACAGATCAACAATCGACTTTATATTTACAGTGTGAACGATAATGGAAAAACGTCTGGAAAAGAATAAGGAAATCATATTCGTATTTTTGGATTTGGAAAAAGCTTATGATACAGTTAAGAGAAAAAATGTATGGGAATGGCTACTGAAAAGGAATGTACCAAAATCATTCATTAACAAGATAAAAATGTTGTATCATGAGAGTAAAAGCAGTGTACAAGTGAGGAGTGGTGACTGAAAAGGAAGTGCACTGTCACCATTATTGTTTACTATATTGATAGATGAAATCACAGAACGTGGAAAACAGAGTATCAGCAGTGATGAAGTGAATGCTTTGGTACTTGCAGATGATGCGGTGATTGGGAAAAGGGAGAAAAGGAACTACAAAGGAGACTGGACATTTGGAGCGAAAATCTGAAGGAGTTTGGAATGGTAATTAGTAAAAAGAAAACTGTAATCATGCACTGTGGAAAAGAGAAAAAGAGAAGCCAAATGAACATAGACGGAGAAAGGTTAGAGGATGTTGAACGGTTTACATATCTGGGTAGCATTATTAATGGAAGTAATGAAATCAACCCTGAAATTAATAACAAAGTAAAGATACAACATTTTATCATCAAGTCAGAGAGCTTTTATGGGATAACAGAAGTACCCAAGAGAATGAAATTAACATTATATGAACAGTATTTCATACCAATTGTAACATACGGACTAGAAACATCGGTAACTAATTACAGACAAGATAGTAAGATCCAAACAGTAGAAATGAAATGTTTAACAAAATCTGTTAAAAAGACAAGAGGTGGAATTCAAAATATTAAAATCATATAAGAGCTAAATATAGAACCGTTAGTACAGAACATACAGAAAGAAAGAATGAGATGGTTTGGACATGTAAAAAGAATGGGAAAAGAATGAGTAGCAAGAAGGGAATTGGACATAGACCAGTTGGAAGACCGAGAAGAAGGTGGATGGATCAGATTTGGAAGGACATTAAGAGAAGCTGGATTGGATGTGGCAAAAGTAATGGACCAGGAAAAGTGGAAAGACAGAAAGAAGTGGAGGAGGCTTGTTAACGACATCCAGGTAACTGGAGTGAGACATTGATGATGATACCCTCCTATCACATGGCCTTAAAATTATGGAGAAGATCATTAAAGCCAGAGAAAGGGATATATTAGAGCCTATCTTAGAAGAGGAACAACATGGCTTTAGGGCTGGAAGAAGCAGAACAGATTTGATATTTGCTTTGAGGATGTTGGCAGAGGAACAACGGGAAAGAGGAAAAGACCTTATTATTGTGTTTATGGACCTTGAAAAGGCTTATGATAATGTTCCTAGATAAACAATTTGGAAAGGTCTTAGAAAACTTGATGTACTGGAGTACCTTATTAGGAAGATCAAAATGCTATATACTAATTGCAAAACCTGTGTCAGTATTGGAGACAGTCACTCTGAATGGTTCAATACAACCAAAGGAGTAGAAAAGGGAAGAGCCTTATCACCTATTCATAGCGGTTATGGATACCATTTTGAAGGAACTAAAAGGAAAAGGTAATAAAGAATGTCAGGCTCTGGTGTTCGCAGACAATGTGGCAATATGGCATGAAACAGAGGAGGCAGTGCAAAATAATCTGAATGCATGGTGTAAGAAGTTTGATGACTATGGAATGAAATTGAACCCATCAAAAGCAGTAGCACTGAAAATCAGCAGACATAATACAGAATTAAACATAAAAATACAGGACCACCAAGTTGAAGTAGTACACCAATTCAGATATTTAGGAAGCATATTGGCTAGTAATAATAGAACTGATATAGAAATAAGAAACAGAGTAACCAAAAGCTCTAACTTTTACAGTATCATTAGATGCCTACTATGGGATGAGAAGGTCCCACAAAGAACAAAAATGACCCTGTACAAGTCATATTTCATTCCCATCCTTACATATTCTCTGGAAACCTGCACACTAACATCAAAGGATTGCAGTAGGATTCAAGCCTATGAAATGAAATTTCTTAGAACTGCCCTCCAAGAGGCATGACCAGATCACTTGAAATTAATCGATGTAGGAAAGACTTATGTCATCTAGACTTAAATGGTTTACGCAGGTTAAATGAATGAATAGCACAAGGTTACAATGTGCTTATTTGGGAAAGAGAATAACAGGTAGAAGAGCAGCTGGAAGACCAAGAAGAAGATGGATGGACCAACTGAGGGAAGATGTGGAGAGAAGAAGATGGAAATCGGAATCTGTCATGGACAACAAAATCTTTTTGAAGAGGCAACTTTGGAAGATGCTCGTTTTCAAACACCCTACACGGCTCACTGGAAGGGCAAACTGAAGATGATGATGAATCCACTACAGTATTGTGAAACACACTGTAACATCCAGAATGACATATCTTCGACACTAGATGATGGTAGAATATTCTGTACATTATATGTATGTATTAAATACTGTAGCATTTACGAGAAGGCATTTTGTAACATATCTTTCTAGAAGCCTGGCCAGGCACATATACAGTATAAGGAGGAGGTCTTGATGGCAGAGACGAGTTACTGTTTAGTTGGAGTTATGGCTTAAAAGGACTTGAACTTGTGACCACATGTTGTGTTTGTGCCGACATGCTGTGGCAGTAGCAGTCAACTGTTTCAAGGTTGTTATCTCCATGGGATCCGTGATAGGTAGTTGTTAAAATGATGGTTTATTGATGTTTTCAGAGTGAAGTATTTTTGTCTGCGATGGCAGTGATTAAGGTTATGTGTATTTAATTTGTAAATAATTGTGAATAAATCCCTGTGGGCAAGTTGTCAGAATTTTGTGTGCATCTTTGTGGATACAGCAGGTTACGCACTTAACTTTGTATAGCAATTTTTTTTTTTTTTTTTTCCTCTAATCTGATCATTTATTGTTATATTCGTAATATTATTCAAATAACTTTTGTAAGTGCTGTTCCTTATAACCCGCTTCCTTCTCTCTTCATTCCCGTAAAACTTATTAATCCTTAAATGTCAAAACATATCAGATGTAAGGCTTTTCAGGCGTTTGCTCTATTAACCAGCGTTTCGTCTTAGGTCTGACACTAGACTCGTCAGAGTGGGATGTGTCAGACCCTACCCACTGACGCTGGGGTGTATGCAGGTGAACTTATCAGAAGCCCTTATAAGAGGCACAGTCTGATAACTGCATACGGGAGATCAATCTCCACAATGGAATTATTGCCCGCCTAGCAATTCTGAATGGAAAATTCTAAATTCCCATGGAGGGAATTAGATATTTTTCACCAAATGCCTGAAAAGCCTTACATCTGATCTGTTCTGACATTTTGACATGCTCTATTGGTGAAAAATATCTAATTCCCTCCATGGTAATTTAGAATTCTCCATCATTAATCCTTTGCTTTCTCCACCATACATTATGACTGAGAAAATTATCTGATGTATTATTAAGTGTTCATGAAAATGAAAACCTACAACCCTTTTTCCACTCAATGACCGGGTCAGGGATGGGATGAATGAAGCCCCCAACTTACGGCGAGGATGTGAATTGCGCCGACTGCCGAGGCCGGTTGCACCACTGGGGCAATGATTAATGACCGACAGATGAAATGAAATGAAATGATAGTGGAGTGTGTTGCTGGAATGAAAGATGAGAGGGAAAACTGGAGAAAAACCTGTCCTGCCTTCACTTTGTCCAGCACAAATCCCATATGGAGTGACCAGGATTTGAACCACGGTATCAGCCGTGAGAGGCCGGCGCGCTGCCACCTGAGCCATGGAGGCTTAATTAAGTGTTCATATGTCGCACAATTCATTTGGCAAACAGTCAGATGCAGCAAATGATGCATTTTCACAAAATCAATGCTAAAATAAAGATTACCAGAAAACTATACAGAAGCATTGGGGGGGGAAGACAACTTTGAAGTTAGGACACTTATCTCTGTTTCATACATCCATTTGCTTTTTTGCTGAAATTTCAATGTTGACTAACATTAAACGTCAAGAGTTGGTTTCTACAGTATAAAGCTCAATGTGTGATGATGATGCTTGCTGTCTAAAAGAGCCTAACATCTGAGGTCATCGGCCCAAGCTCAACTTGTAGGAGCAATTAACTTATGTTGCAAGCAGAGCTACACAAAAAAGAAATCCAACCTAACAGAGCAAATAAAAAGAAAAAATAACAGTAAAATATTACCTTATTAGTACTGCAAGTTCTTACACAGCAACACTGAACATCTGCTCCATCTGTTGCAGGATTTGGCAGCATCCAAGATATCCTGTAACATTTACACAATAAAAAGACAATGTCATTTTTTGCCATGCAATAACTTCATTGACCAAGATGACAATCAGAAAAAACAGATGGAAGAGAAATGCCTTTAATCTTTAAAGAATGAGAGTCTTATCACTTGAAAACTACAGAGCTAAGAGAGGCACACACACAGAAGGCCAAGAAGATAATTTCGAAGTCATTGGACACTTTAGAGAAAACTGAATCGGATCCAGTCAATGCAGTGTACTATGGAAGTGCATTACAAATTGAAGATTCCTGCAACTTAAATTGTTTCTCGTATCTTAATGAATAAATCTAATACCATTTGAGGGTGAATATAAGTAAAGGTAATACATTACATTCCTGCACCCAAATTAATATTTAAATATTTCTTACAGATATTAAACTTGCGTGGAAGTTTCATCAAAGGATCAATATTTTCAATTAACTACAATCTTCACCACATGAGAATATGGCTTTTCTAAATCACATTTTAATGCCAATGATTTCTATAAAATGCATTTTTCATCAAATGACTAAAATCATAGAAGAGAATATCACATCATTCATTTCTTGGAATCAATATAATTGACCAAGAAGGTAAATGAACAGTGCCAACCTGATCCAGGTTGTCTTCACTTCTTAGAATTCTTTTAGAGTAGTTTTAGATAAAATGTTTCTAAAACAGTTCAATTTTCTAACGAATTATTTCAAAGAGTAAGAAGCTGGGTACATTTTTTCAAAAAAAAATATACACTACGTCTTATGTTTTCCATGATCTTTGTCGTTTTCAAGGATAACAAAATAGAAACATGACAATACAATCTTCCAAGTGTTCAATTCTTATGTTCTCATGTATAACTCATGAATGCTTTATCACAAGATAAATTACTATGATTTGATAATTATATCAGGTTTTTCTCCACATTTATTCAAAATTTATATATTATCAATCTTGTGTTATGATTTTAAATTTATTTTATATATTTAATTATTCCCGTTATCTTTTTAATCAGTAACATAAGATAGAGCATCTTTAGATAATATATCATTCATGGGCTACAATAGTGGCACAACTCAAAAAATCCAGTTCTGAGATAAATAGTACAAAGTTTCCCCTTAGTAGTGAAATGCAGAAATCATACGATTACCCTGTGAAATAAAGAACAAGCGGTACTAACAGTTTCAACAGTTCAGTTAATAAAAATGTAATTTAAAAATTGCTCCTTCATTCCCCACTGACCCCGCCATGACCTAGAAGTTTTAAAATGTGTCACTATTGCTGTGATGTTCTTTTTATAGATTGTTTTGGACTATCTTGGGAATTTGTAGCTTATAATAATGAAACAAATTTATGGACAAAGCTAGTCTTATTTTCTTTTCTTTTCTTTTCTTCTTGAGTTGTGCCACCACTATTGCAGCCCATGACCAGTATATAACTCCTGCTTTTCATGAAATTTCTCCTTGGAGGATAACATTTCCACTCAGGAAAATGCTATGGTCACTAAAAGCTGTATACAATACCATTTCAATACGATACTGGGCGGAACCAGGAAAAAAAACCCTCATTTTTTGTTCTGTTTGATCAAACTTCAGAAAATTGGCAAAATGAAACGAACAAAGCCGCACAAACTGACTGATGCGAGTGAAAATACAGAAGCAAGTGAATGTGAGAAAACACTTGATGGAAGTGTCAATTGTAGTGTTCAGGGCGACAATGACCAGAGTGAAATTTATGGTGTTCAAAACAATGGTAAATCAAACATTAAAAATACGTCAAAATTTCAGTTGTCAGGCAAACGGAAATTTCAGCAATTGTGGTTTGAATTACTGCCGTGGCTGCGCTATGAAGAAGGAATTGCGAAGTGTGAATTGTGCAGTAAATTTCCTAGTATTGCCGACCAAAATTCTAAAGTTGTATCCGGATTTTCAGGACTATTTAAACTGGAAACGTTTAAAAAACACGGAAAATCCTATCCTCACTCGTAGTGTCAGGAGACTGAAAGTTTCAAGAAAAATCCTGAATGTGCACCTTTAGCTATGGATGCTAATATATGAATGCATTGTTCATGGCATCTTATCATATTGCAAAAAAATAACAGACCTTACACTGACTTTGAAGGTTTGGTCGCATTGTTGAGCAAGTTGAATGTTATCGATTCAGAGAAATATGTAAACAATAAACAATGCAGAGAATTTATTTCATACATTGCCTCAGATCTTCGTAAAGATTTGGTATGTGAAATTAAGGAAAGTTTATACGTCAGTATCTTACTCGATGGATCAACAGATAAATCTGATGATAAGGAGCTCATACTTTACGTTCGTTTTTTAAAAGAAAATAAGGTGAAGGAGACATTTCTTTCTATTGTGTCATTGGAGTATGCAACAAGTGATGGCTATATGGAAGCTCTGGAAACAGAATTGCGTCAGTTAGGGCTTGGACAACTCTTCACAGGTACAAAACTAATCGGCATAGGGACTGATGGAGCACCATGTATGATTGGTGTTTGTAATGGTTTGGTAACAAAAATATCTGAAAAACTTGAGAACTTGGTAAACGTTCATTGTGTTGCACATCAACTCCAACTCACCGTTCTTCACTCACTGAAAAATGTGAAACTTAAAATCATTGATGAAATTGATTCTACACTCAGGAAACTATACAAGTTTTATCGACATTCGCCAAAACGACCTCGCAAACTGAAGAAAATTTTGGGGTTACTGGAATGTGAAATATCTAAATTGCAGTACTTACGCCAAGTTAGATGGATATAGAAAGCAAATTAAATGCTTTGCATGCAGTTGTCAAAGACTGGGAATGCCTAGTGGTGCATTTAGAGAATATTTCTGAAAGGAAAGGTGAAGAAGGAATCACAGCTAAAGGTCTTCTAAGGAAGATCAAGGACTTCAAATTTGTCATCACAATTCACTTCTTGTCTGATTATCTGAGTATATTCAAAAGACTTTCACTTGTATTTCAGAGGCATGATCTGATTTTAAGGCAGATAAGAGTGCATGTATATAATGCAATTAATTCATTGCAGCAACTTCAGAACACCAAGGGCCCAATGGAAGAAAAATTTGTGTCTGCTACAACACTTTCAGGAGTTTTCAGTGGAATAAAGTTATCAGGTGTGTCGGATAAGAATTTCACGAGCAACAAGGAACATATTTTGGCACGTGGGATTAACTTTCTGAAAGACACATATCTTCAAAATGATGATATTCAAAGTGCCACTGGTGTTTTTGACACATATTCCTGGCCTTCAGGAAAAAAATTGGAAAATTATGGCAACAGTGAAATACGGCTTCTTGAAACTCATTTTTCTAAACACCTTCAAATTGAGAACAACATAGAAGACATACTGAGCGAGTGGTACGAGTTCAAAATAGTCGGGAAAGATCTTCCACCAAGTGATCTACTTGAAAAATCGCAGACTATGAAAGAACGATTTCCAATTTTAGGAAAGCTGCTCAGTATAGTGGCAACAATTCCTGTATCGACCTCCTCGTGTAAGCGAGTGTTCAGCACAATGAATATTATTAAACACAAACTGCGAACCAAGCTTGCTGTGAAGAACTTAAGTGATCTCATGATGATATCTTTGAATGGACCATCTATAAAGGTCTTTGATTCAACAAAATGTATTGATCGTTGGTATTTTGGTGGGAAATCAAACAGGCACATGTAGTATAATTTCAAAAGACGCTGACCTTGAAGGCGACTGGTGACTATTTCAGTTAGTATTTCTTAAAACATAAATTGTTTCTATTCCATTCTTATGTGAATTGATAGACTAGACTACTTAGGGGCACATTTCAAAAACAATACGTAGCTTTATCCTAGTCTAACCTGTGGTTTTTATAATGTTTATTTGAAAAAAAATATGCTGGCTCGGGCTGGCTACTGAATTATTTCTAATTTTTCTACCCCTGCTTATGATACTGCGACATTAGAGGTAACAGACAAACATCATAATCGTGAGTTTGAAATAATCTCACAGTGTTCTGAACCCGCACTTCAATTTCAATACAAACTCGCTGCATTAAAGGACAGATGATAGACGTTATACATTACTCTAATGTTTCGATACATGCTAAGACTATGTACGTCCTTACCTTGTTAAATACAAGCACCTTGCACGTCTCTATTAAAATAGCAATTACACAGAATGCTCAGGAACACATTAAAAATGAACACTCCACTTAGCAAACTAGACAATCACTATTCACGACAATAATGGTTACGAGGTTTTTTTGAGATCTTCTTGCCTGAGTGTTGTGATGTTTGGGATATCACTGTATATTTTTAATTATTGAACTATATATTTAATTGATAAGATGTATATATTTAATCACTGATAGGTCATTTTAAAATTAATGTGTATAGATATATATATAGGGTTTTTATCATCCATTTCAATCATCATTTCATTTCTTTGTATCGCGGCTATAACGTATTCTGAACGAACAAACTATAGGGTAAAGTATTTCAACATCATGCATATTTATAACTTGCAGTAAACTTTCCAATAGCCGTTGTGAGGTGACCAGAGTCAGCAGGCTAATTTCAGCCCAGTTCCAGGAAAAGTACGTCATCGAGGTTACGAGAGACCTTACCCTCTCCACCTCATGAAAAGACAGTTGATACATTATTAACACCCACTTTTCAAACTCAGCTTCGAGACGCTTTATTTCAGCGGGAAAGTTCAGCCTATGTGAATGAACGTAACGAAGCAACGTGATGGATCCACAGCAATACAAGGGAGAAGGGATGAGACCTCGAATCTTACTGGAACATGTGATATGGCTGATGGAAGGAGACTTTTGAACCAATATATACCACCGACAAGGGCTGGAGAGGACACTAACATTCTCATTCAGATTCTCATTCAGACTCACATTCAGATTCGTATTCGGAGATTCGGACATTCTGATTCTGATTCTCACGCTTGGAAGATACTCTTACTACGATTCTACGTCTACACATCGGAGAAGATTTTAACTTAGTTCATTTCGCATCTGAGTATATTCTACTCAAAAGTTATTCTCATTGGGACTTGTTATCTCAATGACGAGAGGTAGTCAACGGGAGACCGGTTCTGACTGGTATAGGGGAGGAGAGCTTTTATTATGAATTTAGCTACGCTACTGTTCCGTAATACGGAAGAATACGAAGGTATTCTCTCCATGAACATAACCCATGGTGGTTTTGCACTTAAAATTAGGACTCATTACGACTTTATGTAAGGAGTACAATAGGAAGTGTTAAAGACAGGAAATGTGGATGTAGGACTGGAATCCAACAACAGATGAGGCAGCCTGTACGAGAGATCCACCTATCTTCAGCTTCAAGACAACAGAGTCTACATTTGGTGAGCTTATGGCATAAGTTACTGCAAGTCTTCGCGCAACAGTTCATTTTCTTAAAGTTAATTTCATTCACTTTTTCTTTTGCTTCCGTAAGTTTCAGATTTCGTTAATACGCCGTTACGTCACGTTTTCATCTTAATAAATAGCTGTTTTAATTTGTATTTTATGAAATGATTATTAATGATCCTAAAATTCCAAGTTAGTGTACTTAATGATTTGTGTTCCGTTCACCCCACCCCTGGGAGTTATTTGAGTCTCATTACGTATTTTTAATTATTATTATTATTATTATTATTAATTATCTACTTTTGTTTTCAAGCCATAAGCTTGAAGACTGGCGCCCTTGGGGTTCTGTTTCTGGAGAAACCATGACATATCATTTATTTATTTTAATATTAAAGTGACCCGCCACGTTATAAATTTGTCATACATCTGTGGACAAAGTGGGTACGTCACATATTGTCGCCACAACTAAGGGGCTCGTAAATCATTAAGTACTGGTATAGAAGGATAAAATCAGTAGTTTGGGGGTAACTGTTGTGTATCCACAGTATATTTTTCTTGTGTGTTTGATTTTGGGGGTAACATGGCTGAGCAAGAGGAGAAAGACATGACGCTGCGTAGTGGACACGTGCTGAAGGGTAGTACTTTAGGTAATTCTAAGGAAGAGTTAGATAAATGTAGAGAGGAGGAAACTGAAATTAGGAGCGAAGATAGCGAAGGGAATAAGAGTAGGAATGACGAAGTTACGTTAGATTCAGACGATAGTACGATGGGGGGCGAGGCGGAAGTTAGTCCTAACATTGAGAGTAATAATACTCAGTTACTTGAAATGATGCAGTTAATGTTGAGTAAGATAGAGGACAGTAAATCTGAAATAAAAAATGAATTGGAACAAATTAAAACAGATGTAGAACAAACTAAATCAGAAATTAAAAATGAAGTAGAACAAACTAAACGAGAATTAAGTAAGGCATTGAATGAACACAAGGTCGAAGCTAATAAAAGGATGGACGAACATAGCAAACAGTTACAAGAATTATTTAAGCAAAATGAAAGATTTAACAAGCAGATAGAGGAACACAAAGAGACAACTAAGCAAAACAAACAAGAGGTAGAAAAGAAATTTGTAGAGCAGAGGAGTGAGTTGTTGGGATTAATGGAAAAAGAAAGCAACAACACTAGAAAGGAGTTAGAGACACAGGTGACAAGTATTAATAAAGTTGAGATCCAAAAGGAAGAAATAAAATAATTTAAAGATCAGGTACAAAACAAGATCGATACCGTTAAGTGTATAATAGAAGACAACACAAGGGAACAAAGAGAAAAGTTTGCGATAGTAGAAGGCAATACAGTGGAAATTAAGACATTGAAAGAAAAACAGAACACTGTAGTGAATGAAATTGAAAGAAGAGATAAAGATGTAGATAACCGCATAGCGATGGCAGAAGCACGCATACGACGAGAAGTAAGAGAAAGGCAAGGTAACACAGAGGCAAAGTCATGGAGGGATTTACAGTAAGGAAATCGAATTACCGAAGTTCAATGGGAAACAAACTAACCCATTAGAATTTCTTAACATAGTAGAAAAACGGTTTGGGAAACGGATTGAGGAAGGGTTTATGGACTGGGAAGAGGCGATCGACATTATTGATCATGCTTTTGTGGGAGAGACGCGATCCTGGTTTTCAGTCTATAAAAGTAATATGAAAAGTCTGAAGGAATTTAAGACGAAGTTCACAGACAAATACTGGAACGAAACCGTTCAAAGCCGTGAAAGAGAAAGGGTAGTATTCGGGAAATTCAAACATAATGAATGTGTCTCTATGACTGAGTATTTTTTGTCACATGTTATGATTTGCCAAAATTTAGACGGAATCACGGCTGATTCAGATGTAGTCAGATTACTGTTACGACATTTTCCAGACAGGGTACGAGAAGCAGCTTGTATGCAAAGTATTAAAACTATTCAGGAAATGGAGCAGTTATTAGGGAGTTTTGATGCACTAGGAAACATTGGGCATAGAACAGGAAACTCACATAATTTTGTTCCTCATAGTGAACCAAGGGACAATAGGAGACAGCCAAACTACGAGAATCGTAATCAGTTTCAGCCAAGGCATAACGGTAGGGGTGGCGCACCTGAAAATAGATCGGGAAATGCCCAACAAGTCAGAGGACAAATTACTAACGAGCCAAGTGTAGGTACACGATCGCAACCTTTAAACTAAATGCAGGCTGTAATGATGGGTCAGAATTCCAGCCTTACCAGGAAGTAGTTAGGAATTGTGTTATGAAACTATTGCCATATGACCTAGATGTTAAGGAAGACCTTATGTGTGAACCAGATAATAATTATTTAGATTCGGGTGATGAAGTGATTAATCCTGTGGTTCAATTAGAAGTTTGGGGGGCGTATGTTCACGCGTTAATTGATACTGGAAGTCAGAAATCATGTATTAGTTCAGAATGGTATGACTCTTTAGTTAAACAGAGTATTATGATAGAAGAGATGCCTGTTAAGTCTATATTCATTATTACAGCTGTTGGTAAAAAGTCGAAACAAATATGCAAGCAGGTTGCGGTGCCGATTTGTATAGAGGGTTTTATTTCAGTACAGGTATGTTTGGTTATTCCTCACCTTGTATTTGATCTCATCTTGGGATGTGACTGGCTGACTTTAAAATCGGCTCAGCTAGATTACGATGATGCAACGGTAAATCTGAAGTGGGATAATAAGTATGTCAAACTCGAACTGAAAAATGAAATTCAGAGGAAAACGAATGTTTGTTCTATGTGGAGTGTTATTGAGGTTTCTAGATATGAGGAGAAACCCAGTGAGGGGTTTAATTTATGCCAGTTGTGGTTGAAAGAGGATCAGAAGGATGCCTTATTTGAAGCTGCGAGTAACAGTAAATTAGAGGAAGTCCAGAGGGACGAATTGTTGGCAGTGTTATGTGAACACGCTGAGATTTTTTCTAAGAAACCCGGTAAAACACATGTTTATGAACATTCTTTTTCAGTGCTGGATGACAGTCCTTTCAGCGGGCCACGGTATGCTATCCCACACAAATATGCCAAGGCAGTTGACGATCAGATACAAGCTATGTTAGCTGATGGGATAATTGAAGTGTCTAATAGCCAGTATGTAAATTCTTTAATCGTTGTGCCTAAGAGTGATGGGAGCGTTAGAATTTGCATTGATGGGAGGGATATGAATAGACGTATTTGTACTGACCAGTTAAAATCACAGACTATTGAAGAGTTAATTCAGGGCTTTGAGGGTAAAAAGTGGTTTTCATCTGTTGATTTAAGAAGTAGTTTTTGGCAGATTCCTTTGAGAGTAGAGGACAAGCCTCTGACGGCATTTAGTCATAAGTACAGCTTGTATCAATTTCAGCGCGTTCCCTACGGGACGAAGACTAGTTCTGCAGCCTTAATTAGAGCATTAAATTTTGCATTAGGTGATGATACAGGTGATTTCGCCACGGTTTTTATTGATGATATGGCTGGAGTTTTATATCAAGGACCTTATCGTATACATAAGAAACTAGGACCTTGTGCTTATAAATTATCTGACGGTGATTGCATTTTAATGGGTACGTACAACATTAGAAGTTTACGTAAATATATTACGAGTCCTGTGGATTTTCCATAGTGCTGGAATATAGGTCACTGAGCCAGGCCACGCTTATCTCTTATATAATATACACCTGTCGCAGCGTGGAGTGACTGCTCTCTGGTAGGTGGAGTTTCCCAAGTTTTGTTTTGCTTGCTACACGATGTGTGTGTATACGATTGACACGAGTTCATTACCAAGGTTACGTCTGTTCTCTTTACGTAACGCCATGTATGGGTAATCTAGTATTTGATTTTATATAACGAGGATCATTAATATTGCAGTTTAAAATTTGTAAATTCCCCGTAGACAATAAGAAGTCATCATAAAGACTTGCAATAATTTTACCCTAGGCTAAAACCACGTGAATGTGTTAGCGTGTGTGAAGTGATAGTCATACAGCAAGAACGTATAAACACTTGAAAGAGTAATACGATGCATTTTGTTTGTGTAAATTTTGTACAGATCTAAATTGAATTGTCAAGTGTTGCATACACTGGATTCATGAAATCAGCAAGAGGTGACGAACATTTGAGAAAGTGAGACATCAGAAACTCGCTAAGTTGTAATATTGTGTTTTAATGGAAATTTTGAAGTGTTATATATTATCTGTTATTAAGTTGTAGGTGGAATCATCAAGTTGTAATTTTGTAAAATAGTGTTGTGTTGTATACAGTAATGAATGAACGTACAGTTGTTTTGGAAACAAGTGTAACGTAAGTGGCAATGTGTGGGTGTGAGCCCTCAACGAAGTACTACTTGTTTCAGGCTCAGAGGGGCGAATGTGATGTTTGGGATATCACTGTATATTTTTAATTATTGAACTATATATTTAATTGATAAGATGTATATATTTAATCACTGATAGGTCATTTTAAAATTAATATGTATAGATATATATAGGGTTTTTATCATCCATTTCAATCATCATTTCATTTCTTTGTATCGCGGCTATAACGTATTCTGAACGAACAAACTATAGGGTAAAGTATTTCAACATCACGCATATTTATAACTTGCAGTAAACTTTCCAATAGCCGTTGTGAGGTGACCAGAGTCAGCAGGCTAATTTCAGCCCAGTTCCAGGAAAAGTACGTCATCGAGGTTACGAGAGACCTTACCCTCTCCACCTCATGAAAAGACAGTTGATACATTATTAACACCCACTTTTCAAACTCAGCTTCGAGACGCTTTATTTCAGCGGGAAAGTTCAGCCTATGTGAATGAACGTAACGAAGCAACGTGATGGATCCACAGCAATACAAGGGAGAAGGGATGAGACCTCGAATCTTACTGGAACATGTGATATGGCTGATGGAAGGAGACTTTTGAACCAATATATACCACTGACAAGGGCTGGAGAGGACACTAACATTCTCATTCAGATTCTCATTCAGACTCACATTCAGATTCGTATTCGGAGATTCGGACATTCTGATTCTGATTCTCACGCTTGGAAGATACTCTTACTACGATTCTACGTCTACACATCGGAGAAGATTTTAACTTAGTTCATTTCGCATCTGAGTATATTCTACTCAAAAGTTACTCTCATTGGGACTTGTTATCTCAATGACGAGAGGTAGTCAACGGGAGACCGGTTCTGACTGGTATAGGGGAGGAGAGCTTTTATTATGAATTTAGCTACGCTACTGTTCCGTAATACGGAAGAATACGAAGGTATTCTCTCCATGAACATAACCCATGGTGGTTTTGCACTTAAAATTAGGACTCATTACGACTTTATGTAAGGAGTACAATAGGAAGTGTTAAAGACAGGAAATGTGGATGTAGGACTGGAATCCAACAACAGATGAGGCAGCCTGTACGAGAGATCCACCTATCTTCAGCTTCAAGACAACAGAGTCTACATTTGGTGAGCTTATGGCATAAGTTACTGCAAGTCTTCGCGCAACAGTTCATTTTCTTAAAGTTAATTTCATTCACTTTTTCTTTTGCTTCCGTAAGTTTCAGATTTCGTTAATACGCCGTTACGTCACGTTTTCATCTTAATAAATAGCTGTTTTAATTTGTATTTTATGAAATGATTATTAATGATCCTTAAATTCCAAGTTAGTGTACTTAATGATTTGTGTTCCGTTCACCCCACCCCTGGGAGTTATTTGAGTCTCATTACGTATTTTTAATTATTATTATTATTATTATTATTATTATTATTATTATTATTAATTATCTACTTTTGTTTTCAAGCCATAAGCTTGAAGACTGGCGCCCTTGGGATACTGTTTCTGGAGAAACCATGACATATCATTTATTTATTTTAATATTAAAGTGACCCGCCACGTTATAAATTTGTCATACATCTGTGGACAAAGTGGGTACGTCACAGTGTGGCAAATGTCAATCAACGATAACTTGTGACCCACACTCGTTGAGATACAAGCAAATGCATTGCACATATTAAGATGCAAGTTGACAGGTGGCTTACGTTATACCAGAAAATATTCCCGCTAAAATCTCAATTCGGCAGTTTTGTGGGTTATGAGGTGTTGCATGTGTGCCGTTGATATACTTTCCCGTATGAAACGTGGACACTAAACTCCAACTTGACAGATCATGAGATGTTGTGCTGGGGGGGGGGGGCTAATAATAATAATAATAATAATAATAATAATAATAATATAATATATATAATATATATAACAATACTATTATTATTATTATTATTATTATTATTATTATTATTATTTGCTTTAGTCCCACTATCTACTTTTACGGTTTTCGGCGATGCCAAGGTGCCGGAATTTTGTCCCGCAGGAGTTCTTTTACGTGCCAGTAAATCTACAGACACGAGGTTGATGTATTTGAGCACCTTCAAATGCCAGGATCAAACCTGCCAAGTCGGGGTCAGAAGGCCAGCGCCTCAACCGTCTGAGCCACTCAGCCCGGCAAGGGGGTTACTTTTATGATCCCCTGCAGAGAAATCACAAGTGCAGAACTACTCAATCAATTTGAGGAAGAAAAAGTAAATCTTAGACAACTATACAGAAGGAAACCCTTGAAGACTGGACATGCCCTGCAACCTGGTCAATGGGACATAATTGAATGCAGGCCGGAGGGAAAGAAACAGTGAGGAAGATCACGTCATACTTTTGTACATCAACCAAAGAAGCGAGTGTTCACACATTTGAGGAACTGAAGGAAAGGGCTCTCTGCCATGAAAGTTGGAGAACTATCATAAGAAGAGTAAACCATTCAGTTGGCTTGATACACAGTGGATGGATAGGAAATGTATTTATATCTGTCCTTGTGTGTTTCTTTTCTTTATACATTTTCATGAACACTATAAAAGATTGCCAAATTTTAAGTTACCTCCATATTTGCCCTGAATCACAAACAGCCAGAACACAATAAGCGTCGTCATCCTTTATTCGAGGCTGGACTAACAGCTGAACAATACTGCTTCCTGTCTTCTTATCTGCCAAGAAGGATCTGCAATGTAACCATGACTTGTAAGTACAGACAATTTCATTCGCACAAATGATAGTAACCTGTATAACCAACATAACTGCAGTTTACTTATATAAATAACCCAAAAGAAACTTAATCAGTTAGTTTTCAGACTATTTGAATGGTAGGAATATATTCATAATTACAGCAAATGGCAAGATATATTCACAAAGCAAGTTATCTTACATTTTTATGCAGCTAATGGTTTTGTAAACAAGACTATGGGACCTCCAGTTTTATGTAGAATCCAAATTACAGGGGCATGATTTCCCATTTAACAAATCCCATACATATTAACCTGGATCTAAACTGTGGCTTCATAAATTAAATGAGATACATAATTCACCAAGGATTGTGCAAGTTCATCAATAATTTCATTAATCAGTTTGAAAAATTATCGTTCAAGTTACATTTAAATGTCAGGTACATAAAGCATAAATTTAAACCATGTATAATAATATTATGAATAACACACTCCTTTACCAATCAAATTTAATTCTAGGATGACCCAATAAATACACAAACAATTCCATTCAACCATGAATGACCAGACACCACTAACTGTTGTCTATTTACAATGCTCTCACAGCATGACTCCAGCTGGGCAGTCTTTACCTGGTAGAGGACTATTAGAACAAACACAGATCATCCTGAAGTTCTAAATCAAAGATACAGCAGAGATAAATGAAGTGGTAGCATGATCATAGACCCAAATTTGAGCTATGAGCACAGTATAGCTGAACGTAAATTCCAATACCGCAGACCCTGATCAAGGCAGACTTGAAAGCAATTTGAAATCGAATCCCCTTGCATCAAAAAGAGCCACAAAATGTTCCCACACTACTAGATAAAAGGAAAGGAGAAAGATAAAGGAAAATAATATTTGTTCCAAAATAACAACAATGAAGGGAAAAGATAGGATAGAAACAGAGTCCTGACAATATTATTCAAAGAGGGCACAAGGTACTACAGCTTGTTGATACAATACTTTTCAGTATGTTGCATAGGTATGGGCATATTTATGTCGTACGTTTCCCACAACATACCAGTTATAATCCTTAAAACATAAATGTATCACCCCGTGCACAACTGTAACTCAATCAGAGGTTACTTGTTTTCAAACAATCTTAAAGAGAACCTCAAAGCAAATTCTCATTTCTAAGGTTGTAACTCATACCAAACAGAGACCGAGTCTCAAAGCCTAAAACAACTACAAATCTTCCCCGCTCATTACTAACTGCAGGCCAAGAGTAAAGAAACGGCTAACGTCGACATCATAATGGCCCTAACAGGCCGAAAATACAAGGAGGTGCTTGCATAAAAAAGGAATTCAATTTGTCAGCCTCCATGAAAAAAGGAGAAGGAAATAAATAAGGTGTGGTTGCCATGGAAACTCAAAATACTAAATACGGGGAAACGAGATGATAACCAAACTTAGAAAAAGGTACTTGCAAAAACAAAATTAGAAAAAATTAAATACAAAGTAAAACAAACTAAAAACTCTTTGTCCAGAAAGTAATGGGCTTGAATCACTACCCATGCACACTCGTCAACCACACAGGGTGATAGTCAGGAAACATCAATATCATAGAACAATGATCTCGTAATATCCAAGGTATTAGAAATATCCAGGGATATGAGACCTCGATAAATCCTAACACACATCTCAACAGCTGTGCCTCAAAACAAGAAAACATTCCAAGTAATCTTTATTCATAATGTATTCAACAAGCTTCAACGTATGAAAATACCGAGATGGTAATTTCCAAAGCAAGTGAAAAATCTTCGCATTTGATTGGGCCAGTATCAAGCTCTGTTACGTCCCCAATAAAAAAAACCAGGAATTCGTCCACACAAAGGCACACATGAAAATAACAGGCACAAAGATTACATGCCATTACGATATGAAGCGAGTTAAAGCAATAAGGAAAAAGTATGAAGACAATAGAGATTGAAAACAAATAATATGGTATAAAATAGCTACACTTTTAAGTCAAGATCCACTAATAAAACACAACAGGTTCCCACACATATGTTAGTAACTGGTAACCACACTGTGTCGACAGAAAGAAAAGAAGGCATTTAGAAATACATAAAAGGCACAGTACCATGAAAACATTATCGTGAATCAGATGGATTTGACAAGACAGCCATATTTAAAACAATAATATCACAATAGCTGAGGAAAGAAATAGACTTGAGGCCTCCATATAACTGAACAAGCAAAACACAAGGAAGTTCAAAAACAAGGAACAAAGAAATAAATTAAATAATGTGTTTGTCACAGCATGGTACATCTAATGTCATCTAATGGCAAAAAGGGAAACTATTTAATGAGGCAATCTTCCAGACCAAAGATGAGAAGAAGATACCAGAACCACAAGAAATAATGACAAATATACATGCAAAAAACAGAAATGTTTCAAGATAATCCTTACTGACAGCCTACCTTTCACTTCCGCTCACACACTCCACTCCGACTCATTTAGCTGCACACACAGCTTTGAACACAGGGCTGCTGATCCCTACAACACACATCACGACCGTTCCACAGTTTGACTCCAAAGAAAGTACACCAGTCTCACGCCTAAACACAGTGAACACTGGTCACGTAATAACAGCAACTCGAGAGTGCTAACCAGCAGGGCAATACTCCTCACGACAACAATTAACACTGCTCCAACTACAATTTAAACTGGTGAAGACGCCCCTCTCTAGCGTGTTTCCATCATTATTATGCCATTATTCCAAAGTCCCAGTCCACATCCTATTAAATACATGCTAAAGAAAACGGGATAGCACATTTGTCACTCTTTAGAACGTTCATAATTCCCACCATAAGGAATTTAAATTAGCGTTCCTGGACACATTGCATGCACAACACACCAGCAACAACTGGCCTGGGTAAGGATTTGGTAGAGAATTTAATTTCATAGCCCCAGACTACATAGCGCAGTACAGTAGCGTGTCGGCCTACAGCTACAGGGAGCGTCAGTCCCAAGCCAGTCTTTGCTGTGGTTGTTTAGATCACACAACAGTAGCCTGTCTGACGTATTGGTTCTTAATTTTACATTCCTAAGTGAAATGTGTAAAAACGTAAATAAATTAGGTCTACTGTACTGATGCATAGTGGTTTGCAGGATATGCGGTTATGGAGAAGAAAGCTAGACAGTTTACAAATGATGAGAAATTGAAGTTTATTGAGAAAGTGGATGCTAATACACATATGAAATGTGTACAAATTGCCCAGATGTTGGACATTTCTACAGCGACATTAAACACAACTGTAAGAAACCAAAAGAAGATTGAGCATGCTTGTCTGGTAGGAGGAAGCAGCCAAATCGAACATTTTGTAAAAGCCAGTTTCCAGATTTAGATGTTCCAGTGAAATGGTTTAAACAAGCTCAGGCTTTGAATATTCCTATAGATGGAACACTGATTTAGGCCAAGGCATCACATTTAGCTGCCAAAATGGGATTATATAACTTCAAGGTATCTAATGGAAGGCTTAAAGGTTAAAAAAGGAATAAACTTTCATACAAATCCATAGAAAGGGAGTCTGCTAATGTCAATATCTATACTATTCACACTTAGAGAGATATAACACTGCCAGAAATCTCGAAGGACTATAGCCCTGAAGATGATTTTGTTGATGAAGAGGGGCCATTTTTCCAGCTTTTTCTTGATGAAACGTACATGTTCACGGGTGAAAAATGCCATGGAGGTAAATTCAGTAAAGAGAGACTGACAGTGCTGTTATGCTGCAAAGAAAAGGGAACAGAGAAATTGACGCCGCTCATAATAGGGAAGTGGAAGAATCTATGCAGTTTTAAGAATGTACGTACCTTTCCATAACATTGCACAGCAAATACCAATGTTCATGTAACGTCATGAATTTTTAAGAACTTCTTACGACCACTTCATGCCAGAATGGGAGTGCGGCAGAGGAAAATCGTTCTGTTCCTTGACCGATGAGCTGTGCACCCAACTGATACATCTTATTTGAGAAATGCACATGTAGTATTTCTTCCTGCAAACTGTACAAGCCATTCCCAACACTGGCCCAGGGCATCATCCGGTGTATGAAGCGGAAATATAGAAAGATGCTTGTACAGTAAAGGTTGACGTTCCTGGAAATAGCTTAACGTAAAATCTCTATTTTGGATGCCATTCGTTCTTAAAATCTACTTGGGCATCTGTAAACAAGACCACAAATCAAAACTATTTTCGCGAAGTGGGCTTCATACGTTCAGGCACTGATAATGCTCCAATGTAAATAATGGAAAGCCCTGATCATATCGATGAAGAATGTAGCCAGCTTGGGACAGATGAAGACATGAATTTTGCCACATATGTTGAATGTGATGACAATGTTGCCATCTGTGAAGTGTAGACTAGACAAAATTCATGAACAGCTGATGATTGATAAAGATAGTAATGAACAAGAACCTGAGGACTGATTTTTTTGGGCTACGTGTAAAATACTAACACTTGTTCAACATGGGCTTCCTTTGCAAAGAGAGCTGGTGTCTTCAAACATATGATACCATCTACGAATGTTATTATCAGTTGGAGGATTACAATGGAACTTAATATGGAATGCATGTTGCACTGTAACTATAGATTCAGTCCTTGCAAACTGTAAAACACAAGAAGCTTTCTGTTCCCCAGTCACCATCTCTGCTACTAGCTACTAGAAACGGCAACCAGTGCATGCGCACAAGTACAAAAGCGCTAATTGAAGACACGGTGACCTGTGCATGTGCACAGAAACGAACATTTGTAGAACAAACTGAGTTGCTCTTTTGTTTAATGTTATTATTTATAATTCTAAGTGTCGCCTGATGAAGAAAGTTTCAATCTATGAAGATGTGAATAATGTTGAACAGCCGTGTGCAGAAATCAGTGAAGCCACAGAAATCCTTGTCATGTAATGTTATTTAATTTTTGTCTTATCATTTTATGTAAAACATTTAAAGACTGAAGAATTTTTGCAAAGAAAATTATGTTTGGAGAATTTGTGTGAATTAGAAAATGTTAATTTGAAGAATATATTGAAAGTTTTTTTTTTTTAAATTACTGTAACTGAAGATTTATGTTCAAAAAGATCTGGGTATTTAAATTTCCTGTTTGAAATTGTATAAAGGTATGTTCATTTTGATACATAACTTGCAAACTTGCAATTTTGTAATATCCGCTAATATGATGGTTTAGCAGAAAATATTGTTCTAGAAGCGCCTTGTGATTGGCGAAAATAACAGTGTTCCTTATTGGCCAAAATATTGGCATTTTTAATTGGTGAATGCAGCAATCTGGAGTGTTGTTATTGGCTAATAGTAATCGCACGATTTCCTGTTTTGGGCTCCTCGCGTGAGCAATGTATTTTCTCTGTGTCTTTTTCATCTGATCGTCCTCGCAACCGCACGCGCTTGGGGTCTACCCCGTCTGGAGGTCCCTGGTCTCTAACAGAAACCGCACTAAGTTACTGCATTTTTTTTCTTATTTAACCCTAAAGCCTATAAATATTAAATTGTCGGGCGCGTGGTGAATTTCGTTCACCATTCATTTTTCTTAGTCTTAGCAACTGGTAAAAAAGTACTAACTCTTACACAACTGATATTGTTACTCTTTATGTGCTTTATAATCCTTAGACATAATAATTACAACACAAATTACAAGTGACAATACATACATATAATAATAAAAGGTAAAAATGTTCATGGGTAGGAGACTGAAAAGTAAATTGAAACACATTAATACTTAACTCATGAGAACTTAAAATGAAACTCTACTATCTTCATTAATCATTATCATTATTCTCACTGCTCACACATCTAATGCATCTTTTAGAGTATGCTTTACACGCAAAGTTATGGCACTGATTACACTTTGTTGTGGTGACTTGATTTTGTTTCCACTCACAGTGAATGCATCATCCTCTCTTTGATGGCAATTTGTTTCTTCTAATGTTTCTTCCTGATGGTAGCTCATTCAACCAACCACTTATACATGAGTTGAAACGAAAGATTTTTCAATCTTAGAAGAAGCCCTTGAAAAGCTAGTGTTGCACCACGTTGTTTCGTCTTTCCCAAAGAAAAACTCTCTAGTTCGTCGTGTTCATCGCTACCAACTATGCATACATCACCTTCTTGTTCACTTTCACTGTCATGAACAATGTCCGAATAATTTACCACTTCATCTTCACCATCAGAAAAATCACAAACTTCAGCTCCCTCAGATCCTTCCTCATCAGATAATTCCTGTAACAGCGTTTGTATGTCTTAAACCTTCACAAACTTCGCCCTACAATAAAAATAGGTAGTTATTTTTGTTTCCTCTATAGTCTACATTTTAAAATAATAAAACTCCAAGAACGTTTAAGGTACAATTTTACTTACTTTTCCGGGCGCGTGGTGAAGAAAGTTCATCACATGACAGCACGTGCGAGTCATGGTCGAATAGCGTGACACGTACAATTTCCTGGACAGATACCGCTACATGAGAGTACCGAAAAGATTTCGCTGGAAGGTACTAGCAGCGCCACGGCAGTAGCTCTCAGGAACTAAAAGCTAAAGATGAAATACGAAGGTTGGTGAACAAAATTCACCAGCGCGCCCGGTTTAGGGTTAAATTCATTCTTGTGTTTCAGCATTTTCTTATTTAACGTAACTTTCCGTGGTAATGTAAAATTTTATTCCGTGTGTCGGAGTTGCCTCTAGATTCCCACAGTCACCAATTTCGATTTTCGGAATGACTGTGCTTCAACAGTCACAGCCTCTTGTTTCTAACAACTCTTCTTGGTTCTAAATTTGTAACTTATGGAAATTTAACCTTCTTTAAGTTTGCCTGTTCTATCCGAACAGCTGTTTTATTCTACTGTATTTTTGGTTTAGGATACTAAATTTGTTTCTTACATTATTTAGCTGGCCGCTTTTCCTTTTGATTTAATAGTTTATTTAAATATCATTTAAGTGTTTTTAAACTGCCACCTATTATTGTCATTTGTCTGCTTTATTTTGATTTTTAAAACTTTTTTTAAAAACGTTAATAATTAATAGTTTGAGGGTGATTATCAAGAACCTTTTCTTCCCCATAAAGTTATACTTTCTCACGGACCTCAATAGGGCTCCTTCCACAGTTGTCGTTTATTAGACTTGTAGCTAAGTTTACCTCGCGTATGGTTTGATTTTGCGTATTTCAATAAGTTAACCATCTCATCTTGCAGACTAAATGTGAAGCCGCTGCTACATTGATATTTTTCTTATTCTTTTTATTTCTTATTATTATTAATAATGTACCGGGCGGTACACCTCTACGACGCAAGTTCAAATCATGCGCCAATTGAAACTCCTCTACAGGAGAAGCTCTGAAATTTACAACTGAACTAATTCTACGGTTTAACAGAAGATGTCACTGAGTGTTTTTGATTTGCTTTTGTTTTTCATGGATCAAGAAGTGTGGACATTCTCTAACAGATGTCTCTACCAAAAACTATGATAACGCACTCTGGTGTAAAGGAATGTACCTCCTTGAAGAAATTTTGTATTCATAAGTTTTGTCTTTACTAAATTTTGTTCTGTGGTTTGTGGGTTGGCAACATTAATCCTTTCTATCCGCCTGTTCTGAATTTAGCCAATCACGAATTTCTGTAATTAATTTTCCTCCAATCATTGCTTTCTTCTTTGAATTTCCTTGTGAAATTATTTGTCTACCAATAAAATTGAGGGGGGGGTGTGTCTACTCATTCCTGAAAGGTCTCGAATTTTCCACGAGGGTATAAAAACTGCTGATTTTCTGGTCTCCTGGCCACTTCAGTAACATCTAGCTTAGTGTGTGGATATGTAACAGGGGGCGGGAAGCGCCTCTTTCTTCAAGCAGCAGCTCTTCAATAAGGTAATGGCCTTTTAACATCTTTATTTCTTGCTAACTCAGCAGTTTAACTCTCGGGGAGGGTTCGAAACCTTTAATATGTAACCTACCACTTTAAAATGTAAATTCCTCTTCTGTTTATGTGAAAACTACAAATCTCTTTCACTGTAAAGCGGGGATAGAGTGTGCTTTACCCTCTCGAACTCCCCTTCATTTTGAAATTGAGGTGACTACGTTTTTGTAACCGTTTCTTCTCTTTTAATGTATCAAAGTTTCTCATACGAGTCACCTCCCTAGCTTGGGATTAGCCCCTGTATTATCGGCCTAGCGCTACATAGGTTTTAATAAACTGCATGTATTTGCCTCCATTCAATTTTGTATTTTGGGCCATTTAATTAACCTGATGTTTTGTTTTCTTCCTGTGAAGGCCTTGTAGGTTGGGTATTAAATGCCCCTGCTTCTTTGTGTGCCTTGAGGGCAGTTAGAAGTGAAGTTTGTTGTGGCCTTGGATAGGCTTGTAAAATTGACAGCAGGTCCGCACTTTCTGGTATTTTGGAAAGTGCCTCTAGGGGGCTTAACATTGTAATTAGGAGCAAGTGCTCCTTGGCATGATGGGGTTTTCTGCCCCTCGGTTCAATTTTGTACCTTGGTAAAGCTGGGCTAATAGCTCAAGGATTGTGACTGTGGGGCTCGAAGCCCAAAACCTTGTAAAAAAACCCTGAACGGGTAAAATTATTTTGTACCTGCCTTTCGTTGTTATTTCACCTAGTGGAAATTGTTAAATGTTATCAGTTATTTGTTGATTTTGAAAAGAAAACATAACCTTTGTTAAAGTTTTAAATTAACTTTAATTTTGTAGTTGAGACCTATTCCAGCCCGCACCTTCTTTCACCTCTGCTGTTCCACAGATACCTCGGAACAAGTGGTAGCAGAGCGTGGTTGAATGGGTCTCAATTTAGCCCCTTTTGACGGCTAAAACTAGCTTTGTTTTGAACTCTAACAATTTTCTCAGTCACTGGTTTTTTTGTTTTATTTTCTAAATTTGTAAAGTTCTGTCATCATGCCCAGCCCTCGCGATGTCCTCCATCCTGGCTATTTGCGCAAGGAGGAATTGATTTATGAATTAACAATTAGAGATGTTCAATCTGGTGGCACGGTTGCGGCAGATACCTCGAAGCTTAAAGAGTCCCTTGATTTGCCGATTTCCATCCCCACTTTGGGAGAGAAAGAGATTGACGACGCTCTCTCCACGATCACTGATAATACTACTGAGCTAGCATCTGAGTTTTTTTGAAGAAAATGATCCTTCTCCAAATCAACTTAAACGTGGGCAAGCTATTTTGTTTCATTTTTCTAACAGAGTTAATGATCTGTTGTCTCTAAAGTTGAAGGACATGCAAGGGAAGGAGGCTAGTGCTCTACTCGAAAACCTTTCCACATTGTCCAGTAAGGTTAGTCTATTGTTAACTGGGGCAGTCCCTCCCAAAACCGACCAACCCGCTACGGTAAACGTAGTTAGCAAGGAAGACTCTTCTAAAGGAGAAGAAAATAGGAAATCTGTGGGAGCTCAACAAACCTCTGCCCCATTAGACAACAAATCTGAGCGTCGTAACTCGTTGAATAATGCCCCTTCTGAAACAGCTTCTCCGCCACTTAGGCCTCTACCTACTATGTCACCTGGCTTCAGCAGTTTGCCCCATCCTTTAGCAATGTTACTTAGAGGTATTTTGAAATTTTCAGTCAATTCCACTAGTGATGTTATTGCTTTTCTAAGATTTTTCGTTGAGTTTCAAGATCATGCTCTTGTGTTTTCTCTTTCTCCATGTCAAATTCTGCAGATTATTTATCCCTATTCTATTGGGGTTCTATCTGACAAAATAGTTAGGGCAATTGCCGAGCAATCATCTATCGAAGACTTCCACGCCCATCTGTTAGCTAATTTTATTCTGTCTCGAGCTAGGTCATCACTAATTCAGAAGTACTATTACCGTGTACAGCGGCTGGATGAAAATATTGCCGACTTCATCCAAGACATAAAATTCTACACCAGGGTATTTGCTCTTCATTTTCCAGAAGACCAGATTGTACAGGCCATTGTGGAAGGCACTTCCCCATCGTACAGGTCATATTTGTGCTTTGCGTCGCGTCCTCAAACTTTTGCCGAATTAGAGGCTACGGCTGTCTCAGCGGAAGGAGTTAGATACGCCGACACCTTACGTCTCGCAAAAGAACCCCCTTCATCCTCTAGTAATTTTTGGCCTCCACCTTGCCGACCCGTCACACCCCGTAAATGTTACGCTTGCGGGTCGCCTGACCATCTTCGGAACAAGTGTCCATTAATTAAATCCAGCGGGACAAGGAATGGAGCAGGGTCATTCCAAGGCTGTTTTAGATGCAGCGATTTCTCCCATATTGCCAAAAATTGCCCGAATTCGAATAGCACTCCCTCCTGCTCAACTTTGGGGGCAACTTCCACCACCAATCAAAAATGACTAGTGTCTTCAGCTGAGTCGACTAACTTTTCTTTCCAAGGCTCAGCCCCAAGTAAACCAGCCGAAATCTCAGGGAAAATTCAGTCTTCAAATTTATCTTTTGAAGGTCCCAAAGAATGTCTTAAGATTGCGGCGGATTCCCCCGCACCTGTACCATTTCTCAAAATTGAATTGAATAATGAGCCCATAACTGCTCTTTTAGACTCAGGCAGTGTTTGTTCTATTATTTCGGCTGAATGGTATTACAAATTAAAATCTGTAAACTTCATGATTTTTGTTCGTCTTCGGTTCAATATGTTTCGGCTAACTCATCTCCATTAGAAATTGTAGGTTTTCTGTATGCTAAAATTAGAATTGCCAAATTTACTTGGAAAGTTAAACTGTTGGTATTGGGAGCGGACTTCATGTCCCACACTGGTCTAGTGCTCGACCTTCAGAGCAAGTCGTGCACTTTCAAATTTGCTAGTAAATTCAATATCCCTTTATTAAAATGTAGTTCTGTATCATGTTCATCTGTTTCACCTACCCAGGATGAGATGTTAGACCTTAGACATCTACCTGAGGAGCAGGCTGATAGTATTCGTAAGTTGTGTCAGTCGTTTCCAGAGGTTTTCTCTGATACTCTTGGTGTTACTGACCACATTGAATACAAGATTGAGGTTACGGATTCGATTCCAGTCCGGTTTCCGCCTTATAGGCTGTCTCCGCCTAAAATGAAAGCTTTGAAGAAAATCATAGATCAGATGTTGAAGGATGGTATTATTCGACCCTCTAAGTCGGCGTATTCTTCGCCTATTTTTCTAGTCCCGAAACCCCAAGGTGGTTTCAGGCCCGTGATTGATTATAGGGCTCTCAATCGGAAGGTGGTGTTACAATCTGTGCCCCTTCCAGACCTTCACTCTTGTTTTCCTTGGTTTCGAAAGGCTAAATTCTTCACCATCTTAGACCTTAATCAGGCTTATAATCAGATACCGCTAGCAGAGGAATCTAAACACCTGACAGCTTTTGCCACGGATTGGAACTTGTACGAATACAACCGCGTGCCTTTTGGGCTCCCCACGGGAGCAGCCGTGCTTACGAGACTGCTAGATAGGGTCTTCTCCGACATCAAATTTGAGTATTTATACCATTATCTTGATGATGTCGTCGTATTTTCTGAGACCTTTGAAGAACATCTAGATCATCTGAAAGAGGTCCTGAGTCGCCTTCGTAAGGCATGGTTGACGGTGAAGTTGTCCAAGGTTGCCTTCGCTAAGCCTTCCATGTCATTTCCAGGGCATATTGTGTCGCCCGATTGTGTCGCTGTAGATCATTCTAGAACACAGACCATCCGTGATTTCAAGTCTCCCAAGGATATCAAAGGTATTGCTAGGTTCATAGGCATGGTGAACTTCTTCAGGAAATTTATTCCAAATTTCGCCACTAGAGCGGCGCCCTTGAACCTTCTTCGTAGGAAAGGCATGAAATTTGAGTGGGGGCCTTCTCAACGAGCCACTTTTGAAGACCTGAAATTAGCTCTTTGTAATGCCCCTGTTCTTGCAATGCCGGATTTCTCGAAGAAATTCATCGTCCAAACCGACGCGTCGTCGTCGTCGGCAGTGGCTGCGGTCCTTCTTCAAGAGACCGAACTAGGGAGGCGACCCATCGCCTATGCATCTAGGACTCTTTCGGCTCAAGAAGCCAAGTATTCCATCTACGAACTTGAAGGTTTAGCAGTTTTTTTGCTTTAGAAAAGTTCTGCCTGTATCTGGAACATGTCAAGTTCGACTTGGAGACAGATAACTAAGCCTTAAGTTGGGTCTTAGGTAGGCCACGTCGTACAGGTCGCATAGCCCGCTGGGCCATCAGAATTTCCGCCTGCCAATTTGATGTTAGGCATATAAGAGGAACTGAAAATGCTGTGGCAGATGGAATGATGTAGAGACCCCTAAACAGGTTGATAGTTCTTCACCTCCCGAGTCCATACTACCTGAGGTTAATGCCATTCTAACCGATGCTCCCATGCTGTTTAGGGATATTGAAAAATATCAACGTGAAGATACGACGCTGGCCCCTATCATGGAAAACCCTTTCTTCTGGGGAACATGTCGTCCCTTACGTATTGAGGAATGGTATTTTATGTTGCCCGTTGAGGCATGATCAAAAGATGAAAGTTGTGGTTCCAGCTGTTCTTGTACCAATGATCTTCAAGTACTACCATGAGACCACATTAGGGGGGCATTTAGGTATCTTCAAAACTAGAGAAAAGATCCGAGAAATGTTCATTTGGAAGGGTATGGACAGAGAAATCCGTGAATTAGTAAAGGCTTGTAAATTTTGTTGTCTTAGTAAACCCACCATGTCTACTATTTATTTTTATTTATTTATTTATTCAGGATCAGCAACAGCATAACGCCGAATTACAACGATCTGAGCTATGTACAACAGATATGAATCTAAAATGAAAGATATATAAATACTTACAAAGGACACGAATATACACAATAAAAACTGTACAATCATATATAATACACATTTACATAAACAACGTTATTAACAAAGAAAAATACATTTACAGTAAATACAGGAGCAGAACGGGAAAGAACAAGAAGGAAAATTAAGTTATATGATAAATATCATGACAGAAGGAAGGAAACGTTACGAAGAGATCTAGGTTGTTGTTGATAGATAATGTATTAAACATTGCTGGAATACGTACCGAAAGGGACCTTTGGGTGAGAGAAAGCCGGGAGTAAGGAGTATGGAATAGGGTCTTCATTCTGGTATTACGGGATGGGACGTGGAGGGGAAATAAGGAAGCTAAATCTGGAGACCTAAACAGACCATTAACTGCTTTGTATAGCAGCTTTAGGTCGGCTACTTTCCTCCGAGCAGAAAGAGTCTTGAGGTTCAGTTTCCCAAGCACTTGGATAGTGCTTAGATTGCGACATGCAGGGACCCTGGCTCTGACGATAGCACAGAAAAAAGATTGTACACGGTCAAGGTGGCAGAGGTTTGAAGAAGCAGAAAGAAGCAGAAGAAGCAAGGGCTCTGGTCTTCTCATCAAGCGTCGCGCCCCATGGAACATCCTTACATCGACTACGTAGGACCCTTCCCCCAGTCAAAGGGGAATGCCAACAAGTTCATCCTTGTGTGTGTAGATGGCTTCACTAGGTTCTCATGGTTATTTCCGACTATGCTGGCTACCGCTCAGTCCACCATTTCTTGTTTAAACTCTATCTTCGCTTCTTTTGGTCCGTGCAAATATATTGTTTCAGATAATGCTAAAGCTTTCACATCCAATCTCTTTCGTAAATTCTGTTTTGATCTGTCCATCTCTCATGTGACTACTTCTGCTTACTATCCTCAACCATCTCTAGCTGAACGGGTCAATCGTAATCTGAGGTCGGCTCTCATTGCCTATCATCATGAAGATCATTCTAGGTGGGACACGTCCCTGCATTGGTTAGCTTTTGCTTTGAATTCGGCGGTTCATGAATCCCATAAATTCACTCCTGCTTCATTGATGTTCAAGTTTGTACCCAACACGCCGCTCTCTAACCTTTGGTGTCTTAGTGATATTCTACCTGAGACAATAGATCCAGATAATATTAAAGATCTTTGGAAGAAGGCTAAGGCCAATCTTAAAGTGTCTCATGAAAAGGTTAGGGAAAGATATGATCGTGGACGGAGGCCAACCAATTTAAAAGTAGGAGACCAAGTTATGGTCAAAAACTTTGTTCCCGCGGGCAAGCTTGCCCCCAGATTTCATGGGCCGTGCATAATTTTAGATTTTCTTACGCCGGTCACATTGTTAGTGAGCAATCCAGCCACAGAGGATATTTAGGGTCCACATCTCTCAAATCAAACCCGTGTAAAATTTTGGTTAACTTTGTCATTTACATCCTACTGGGAAACTGAAGGTTATATTTTCCTCTAAACCTTAGGCCTTCTGCACCTTATATTTTTACATTTTTTTTTTTTTAATCTGCTCTGTATAAATATTGTATAACCATCTCCGAGGGTACTCTGCTGTCCTCTCCATATGGCCATTACCAAGCTCCCGTCTCCTGCTAAACCACACCAGTGGCAATAAAAATAAAAATAAAATACAAGTTTCCACGCCGCTGGCCCCTCAACCTCACCACCAAGACAGTACCCTAAAACATTAATGTCCAACAAAATTCTGCCGCCGAGATCTTACTGTTTCAATGCCCCCGCAACCGCGCGGCGCCATATCTGCCACTGAGGTGGGGTACGGGCCCACTCCACTCCAGTGAGGTCAACCAGTGTACGGCGAGCCGGAGCCCTCCTTCCGGCCAAGGCTGGTGTGTGGCGCACCACCCGCAAACTGCTCCAGGACTGTAAACAATCGTCGCGTCTGCGGCGTGCTTCACCGCGACTGACCCTCTCATAGTAGCGGGAGAGAGGTATCTCAGGGTACTTAAGGGGTCCGAGCGGCCTCCTCTGGATACAGGCAGCGGCGGCTGGTCTGCCGTCAAAAGTAATGGGCATCTATGTACTTCTGCAGCTACATGAACACCCTACATCTGTAATTAATACATTTTTGGCTTCAAATCAACCTTTGGTGGACTTAGGAAAATATTACTTCCATGAATTAATTTTCTGTTTCGCCATTCTACTACTACAAAGTAATTCTAAAACTGGACTTAATCTAGTCGCGCCCACCTATATCAAACAACTTCAGAGACCACCGACTACTGAAAAGTTATATTTTTCTCTTCTAAATTCTTCAACTAATCAGCAACAAACTTGGACCTTGCTTTAAAAGAATTTTTTTTTTTTTTTTTCCTTCTTCTGTGTCACCTCTTGGAAGGACTTTTGGGGGGGGGGGGGGTCTGTACCAGGCGGTACACCTCTACGACGCAAGTTCAAATCTTGCGCCAATTGAAACTCCTCTACAGGAGAAGCTCTGAACTTCACAACTGAACTAATTCTACGGTTTATCAGAAGATGTCACTGAGTGTTTTTGATTTGCTTTTGTTTTTCATGGATCAAGAAGTGTGGACATTCTCTAACAGATGTCTCTACCAAAAACTATGATAACGCACTCTGGTGTAAAGGAATGTATCTCCTTGAAGAAATTTTGTATTCATAAGTTTTGTCTTTACTAAATTTTGTTCTGTGGTTTGTGGGTTGGCAACATTAATCCTTTCTATCCGCCTGTTCTGAATTTAGCCAATCACGAATTTCTGTAATTAATTTTCCTCCAATCATTGCTTTCTTCTTTGAATTTCCTTGTGTAATTATTTGTCTACCAATAAAATTGAAGGGGGGGGGGGTGTCTACTCATTCCTGAAAGGTCTCGAATTTTCCATGAGGGTATAAAAACTGCTGATTTTCTGGTCTCCTGGCCACTTCAGTAACATCTAGCTTAGTGTGTGGATATGTAGCAGGGGGCGGGAAGCGCCTCTTTCTTCAAGCAGCAGCTCTTCAACAAGGTAATGGCCTTTTAACATCTGTATTTCTTGTTAGCTCAGCAGTTTAAATCTCAGGGAGGGTTTGAAACCTTTAATATGTAACCTACCACTTTAAAATGTAAAATCCTCTTCTGTTTATGTGAAAACTACAAATCTCTTCCATTGTAAAGCGGGGATAGAGAGTGCTTTACCCTCTCGAACTCCCCTTCATTTTGAAATTGAGGTGACTACGCTTTTGTAACCGTTTCTTCTCTTCATTAATGTATCAAAGTTTCTCATACGAGTCACCTCCCTAGCTTGGGATTAGCCCCTGTATTATCGGCCTAGCGCTACATAGGTTTTAATAAACTTAAGTGTAGGAGTGCATGAATTCGCCTCAATTAAATAGCCCAAAATACAAAATTGAATGAACCTGATGTTTTGTTTCCTTCCTGTGAAGGCCCTGTAGGTTGGGTATTAAATGCCCCTGCTTCTTTGTGTGCCCTGAGGGCAGTTAGAAGTGAAGTTTGTTGTGGCCTTGGATAGGCTTGTAAAATTGAGAGCAGGTCCGCACTTTCTGGTATTTTGGAAAGTGCCTCTAGGAGGCTTAACATTGTAATTAGGAGCAAGTGCTCCTTGGCATGATGGGTTTTCTGCCCCTCGGTTCAATTTTGTACCTTGGTCAAGTTGGGCTAATAGCTCAAGGATTGTGACTGTGGGGCTCGAAGCCCAAAACCTTGTTAAAAAAACCCTGAACGGGTAAAATTATTTTGTACCTGCCTTTCGTTGTTATTTCACCTAGTGGAAATTGTTAAATGTTGTTATCCGTTATTTGTTGATTTTGAAAAGAAAATATAACCTATGTTAAAGTTTTAAATTAACTTTAATTTTGTAGTTGAGACCTATTCCAGCCCGCACCTTCTTTCACCTCTGCTGTTCCACAGATACCTCGGAACAAATATTATTATTATTATTACTACTACTACTATGTATAGATGTGTCCTCCAACAGATGCTACATTAAGTTCAATGTAATAAGTACTACTCAGCCTTAAAACCCCGATATTCATTTTGAAACGCTGTGTACTTGACAATGAATGATGACCCTGCACTAATTTAGTGGCTATTTAGAGGTCGTTACCTCACAGGTCTTAAACTGGCTGATATTTACCTGGAACAAGCAACCCTTTGGTAACCGTGACTGACAGGCCTACCCTTTCACTTGGCTTCGCATGCACAGTCTCTTCACACAGGAGCTCCTCACAGACAAGCTTATAATACACAAGCTTTGGCTATCAGAACACACAACTGTACCCTATATTTGACACCAAACAAGGCCAATAAATCACACAATCAATCCATGTGACCACTTCACACACCGAACTACTTAACACACATCACTCGACAAGACTATAACACAGCACCAACCACTAAGCAATGATTCCAAATAACACTCATCTGCAACCCTACTACACTACCAGCACTTCTCAGTGGCAACCCTTTAACATTATTATCCAACATACTACTCAAATATCCCACACGACATCAACAACTACTCCAACACTTCAGTATATCACTCTCTCAACATACAACTCTGCTCCAACAACACATTGTTCATAGCAAGCCTGTTTTTATGCACCTAGTGATTAAGTTCTGGTATCTTCGAAGAGCACTTTCTAGCTTTGCCTTTCACAAAGCCCATGGAAACACCAGATGAAAAGCACAATGCAAGTAGAGACTATCATATGCCCTCAGGCTGGCTGGGAGGTGTCAGGCTAGACTCAGTCATCATTTCCAAGAAATATCGAAGGGCTGGCAGTCACATGAGCTTGTACCATAGTTCTCTAAATGTCACTGAGCTTTAGTTAAATGAAAAACTTAAGTAACTGTAACTTGTTTTAAAAATTTAATTTATCTCAAAATAACACATTCCTGTCTGAACCAATCACACTGGTCTGGGATTTTTTTTTTAAAGTTTTTCAAACATTTATTTTTGCTATGCAATCATCATAATTGTGAGCTGGTTTTCGCATTAGACAGGATAACTTTCTACATGTTATATTTTTCTTTAAAACAAAAAAGTCAACTGATGGGTGTTTACAGATTTTTTGTTAAAAAACAATGAGTTAATTTAAATGGGACAGAACATGTTATTTTTAATGACAAACCACTATCATTGCACAAAATGTCAATAATTATATTCATGGAGCACATCATCCCATGTCCAACCATTTTAGAGAAGAGTGTCTGAGGCAATCTTATAAGATGGAAACTCTTGTAAAATCACACATCACTGACTGGGAAGCTGTACTGCCATCTAGCAACATACAACCAAAACTAAAGCTCCACAGAATCTTATACAACACTAATAGCGTGCTCAGCCTACCACCGGCTATGCTCACAGTATGACCGGAACATTCTGTATTTACTCGTGTACATAGGTGCTTTGAAAAGTTCTCGGAATGTACTAGAATTAAGTATCTTACCTCCGTTGAACTGCTTTTATTTTTCAACATAATCTCCCTGTAGACTAATGCATTTGGTCCAGTGATGTTCCAATGCCTTGATCCCATTTCGAAAATGAGATTCCTCCAGGCCTGCAAAATACCTCTCCAATTCGGCTGTCAGTTCTTCCCTTGTAGAAAATCTCCGTCCACCGAGGAAAATTTTCAGCTTGGGGAACAGATGAAAGTCTGATGGTGCCAAATCAGGTGAATAAGGTGGATGTGGCAACAATTCATACCCCAGTTCATGAAGTTTTGCCATGGCAATAACACTTGTGTGTGGCGGAGCGTTGTCCTGATGAAAGATGACCTTTCTCCTTGCCAAACCGGGCCTTGTTTTGCGTATCTTTTCCTGTAGTTGGTCTAGGAGGTTTGCATAGTATTGCCCCGTAATTGTTTGGCCAGTAGGAAGATAATCTATCAGCAGAATGCCTTTTGCATCTCAGAAAACTGAGGCCATGACCTTTCCGGCCGAACGCACTGCCTTTGCTTTCTTTGGTGGTGGTGAATCAGCATGTTTCCACTGCTTTGACTGCTGTTTTGTCTCTGGGGTATAGTAGTGGACCCAAGTTTCATCTGTAGTCACAAACCGGCGCAAAAAATCTTGTTGGTTGCACTGAAAACGGGCCAGACTTTGTTCGGACATTTCCATTCTGGTGCGTTTATTGTCCAATGTCAAGAGCCGCGGCACCCATATTGCGGATAATTTTTTCATACCCAATTCTTCGGTTAAAATATAATATACCCGTTCAGAAGACATCCCTCAGCTTCAGCAATCTCCCGCACTTCCAGTCAACGATCCTCCATGACCATTTTATGCACTTTTGCGATAAATTCTGGGGTCGTCACACTTTTTGGCCGTCCATTACGCGGATCATCATCCAAGCTCTCCCGACCAAATTTAAACTCGCTGGTCCACTTGGCAACAGTTGAAAATGAAGGAGCAGAGTCCCCCAGTGTGTTCTGAAAGTCAGCATGAATTTCCTTTGCTTTCACACCTTTCTTTACAAAGTTTTTAATCACTGCTCGAATCTCAGTTTTTTCCACTGTCACAAATCACTATGCGGGAACAACAACAAAGAGTCGTCACTACCACACTCCTGCAGCTAGAGCAATGACGCGCCACGTGTTCACTCACAAAGGATGCGTGATTATTGTGCAGGAACCTCGTTGCTCTAGCATTGACATCTAGCGGTGATTCCGAGAACTTTTCAAACCGTCCTCGTATATTAGACCCCTCCCCGGCTGTATGGGACAAATAAAATGAAAAAATAAAAGTCTCGTACAAGACCCCCTAACATAATTCGTCAGGGAAGAACAAAGATTCTGCTTCGAAGTGGGTACAAGCCTTACTTCACCTCCAATGATATCACAAATTTGTGAATAGTTTTATCCATACGACCTGCGCAATGAAAACACGCATCAAAGTCGTGCGGTACATCTATGTTTCGTAGTGAAGAAATGTCGCCTCCATAGCGTAGGCTTACTGCAGCTCTGATATGTCGTACAAACAAGTGAATATTTTTGTGTCCGACCTGTGTAATTAAAGCACACATCAGTCATGCTATAAGATGTGTGATTTTTGTAGTTAAGAATGACCGCCAGCATAATTGTTAGCACAATTAGCTGCTATTCTCGGGGGTATGAGTTCGATTCCCGGTACCGTAATGCCAGAGATTTAAGAACAGCAGGAAAGTTTATACACAGTAAAAATGGTACATGCAGCTCCCCTCCATTGGAGGCTGCACCACCTTGGGATGAGAACGAATTTACTTTAACAAAGAAATATTCACAGTTTTTGCTATTAATATAGCAGGCGAGATCATTAACAAAGTGATTGTTTAATATCTCGTAACTCGGGCCAATATAGCCTACATAATCTTTGGAGCGAAGTAGGTTTAAAACGCGATAAATACAATCCAACCGTAATGATTGTTTTACTCGCCAACGTACCTTAACTAATAAATATTATTAATTATTTGTTGTTATTATTATTATTATTATTATTATTATTATTATTACTTTACGTCCCCACTAACTACCTTTACGATTTTCAGAGATGCCGAACATAACATACTATGCGTCAATAAAAAAAAAATGGAGGCAACAAACATGCAAAACTGAACATTATGATAATAAAACTCATTACAGCCACACCTGTAGATATCCATAAATGCAACAAGCTTTCCTGTTATTTATTTTTATTCTTTCCTTTGTGGAACTTCAACACTACAATAAAAAAGCTTTAATATAATCCACCTGTTCACTACATTACAACGTTGTTACATTTAAAATATCTTCATTAATAAAAAGTTATATGTGGGACATGTTTCGCTCCCCTACAGAGCATCATCAGCCAAATCCGAAATCTTGAAGAATGGTTATGTTCGTGAATAATGACTTAAGAACTAATAAACCATTTCTTTACAATCTTAAGCTTACTCTACTAGAATATCTTAAAATACAGAATCTTTGGTGACATGCCTTAATAACAAGGGCTTAATTGGAAAAATATATTAAAATTATGGTACAATGAGTTGTTCTAAAATATTTTTTTTTTAAACAAGTAGCATGTCTAAAACTTAGAATGACGTGAAAATCAATCTTAAGAACTAAAAGATTTCTGTGCAAATGAGCTCGGGTTAAAACGTTATTATCCCTTGAGGATAAGAGTCCATAAAAATGTCAAAATCTCGTCGATTTGGTAAGTGGACTTGTGGCAGGATGAATGTTGGTCTTCAATGGAATTTAAATACTTGTTGTCATTTGACCTCAGCAACGCTGTTGAATAAGTATGCTCTTGTTGACGTCAATGACCATGACTTGAACTAATGGATTTAATAAGGCATAACTGAAAGGGACGTAAATCGATGAACATGTAATTAAAAGTTGTTAAGTAGATTATTTTTGTTGAATGTCTGTTACAAGAAAAGGAATCTTGTATCAGAAGCTATGTTGCTGTGTGCACTTAACTAGCTGATGATGCTCTGTAGGGGAGCGAAACATGTCCCACATAACTTTTTATTAATGAAGATATTTTAAATGTAACAACGTTGTAATGTATTGAACAGATGGATTGTAACAAAGCTTTGTTATTGTAATTCACAGATTTCAATACGGATTAAAACATGAGATTAGTTACTTGCACTTCGTCACTATCCGGGCATTAGTAGCATACATAACGTAAATGATGCGGTCTCTTATCTCAATTACAGCTGTTTACGTAAATACTGATGAGATAATTTTTTAAATTCAGAAATAATGCCTTCCAACAAAAATAGCCAGTAAAACTCTGAATACATTCCCATTTGTTAAAGAACAGTGTTGATTATGTTCATGTACAATTTGTAGCTCTTTATAGCCTAGAAGTCATGTGTTCACTGCACAAAATTTGAGGTTATCACATAACGGACCCCTCCCCCCTCACTTTTCTGGCTGTAAATGTGGGGGAAAAAGGGGAGGGGGGGTCTAATACGCGAGTATATACGGTAATTTCTGCCGCTGCAGGCTATGCTCACATTCAAACTGGAATATGTTTAAGCACCCTTTCCATATTATTACACATGGAATTGTACTTCTAAGAGGCAGAGATATACAAACTGGTGACGTATGACAAGTTTATTAATAAAAAGGAAAAATAAATGGATTGAATTTTTTTAATAGTGGCAACTATTTTTTTATTTAGATATATAACATACTTATGTTAGGCATTTTACAGGCCTTCGATATTATCGCCACCATTGTGTAGCACTCGTTCCCGGCGATGTGGAAGCCGTTGGATGCCGGTGAGAGTAACTGATCTCTGGAGGTTGCAGACGAAGGGGTCGGTGGCCTGAAGAACATCACCCAATGTGCAGAAGCGGACCCCTCAAAGTGATGCTTTCATTTTAGGGATGAGATTGTAGTCGTAGGGGCTGAGATCTGGAGAATAAGAGAGGTGGTAAAGCACTTCCCAGCCCCAGCGACTGAACAACTCAGTCGCAGCTCTTGCTGCATGTTGTGGCCTTGCATTATCATATAGAATGATGGACTGGTTATTCAGGAAGTGTTCTCGTTTTCTTCTTAGACCTGCTACCAGGTTCGTTTGCAAAAATACACAGTAATACTCCACATTAACGGTATGTCCTTGGGAACGGTATGCTTTATGATAAAACCATCCTAGTCATAGGCAACGATCAGCATGGCCTTCACACTGGTTCCTGTTGGCCGAACCGTTACTTTTCGCGGTGACCCGTGATGACACCACTCAGTTAATTGGAGTTTCAGCTGTGGTTCATAAACTCTGGCAACGGTCTCATCAATAGCAATTATCTGCCGTAAGAAGGCCTCACCTTCTCATTCAAAGCGCTCAAAGTGCATACGAGCTGCATCATATCGCAGCCATTTTTTATGTTCGCTCAAATCATGTGGAACCCATTTGGAGGCAATTTTCCGCATTCCCAGCCACTTCTTCACAATTTGCAGCACAGTCGAAGGTGTCAGCCCTGTATCGTTGGCCAATTCCGATCCGCCAGCACTAATGCGTTCACATTCTGCACATTGTCATCACTTACTGCAGGATAACCAGGCCACGGCATCTCTGTCACATTTTGTCGTCCATCTTTGAAAGCCTTGACCCACCGTGCTACAGTACGCTAGGCAATGCACTTTCACTGCAAGCCTCTTGCAATCCTTCGTAACACTGCCTTGCGTTGCGACCTCTACCGCATTCAACATTCAACCAGCTCTTCTGGATCTTGTTTCGAAATCATTACACCCGCACTCCACGAACGCACACTCAAAACTGCGTACTTGTTATTGTCACTGCACACCTGCATGGCGTGTGGAGGGCAAGTTCATTTAAAGTGAGGGAGGGTGGGTATCCAAGCTACCTCAGGTATACAATATATTGCCTCACTATGTTTCACGGCATTGTTACAGCATAGTTGCCACTATTAAAAAAACAGTCCACGAAACTTCAAGTATGTTTAATGAAAAAATATTTTGAAAATATTGTTCTGTTTATTCTATTTTGAGAAGTCAATGAAAACTTAACTTCTAGATTCATGTTCTAAACCTATTCTAACAAATGACTATTGTATAGTTAGAAATTTTTTAATACATAATTTTATATAATATGTAAAGATGCAAATTCTAAGAAAAATATTAAATATTCTGCAATGAAAGAACAGAACTTCACTTTCCAAAAATCAACATTCAAGCTGAACTGTGCAAGAAATTTTAATTTTACAAATATATAGTTAAAAAACAAATTACAAGATTCAATTAAATACCAAACCAAACCCCATGGCACAACAGCCTCGAAGGGCCATGGCCTACCAAGTGGCCGCTGCTCAGCCTGAAGGCTTGCATATTAAGAGCTGCCATGTGGTCAGCATGACGAATCCTCATGGCCGCTATTCTTGTTTTTCTAGACCGGGGCCGCCATCTCACCATCAGATAGCTCCTCAATTGTAATCACGTAGGCTGAGTGGACCTCAAACCAGGTCCAGGTAAAAATCCCTGACCTGGCCGGGAATCTAACCCAGAACCTCCAGGTAAGAGGCAGGCACGCTACCCCTACACCGCGGGACCGGTCACAAGATTCAACTAATGGTTTCATTGTTAACCCTACCATCAGAATGGAAATGAATGACCACCAGCCCACAGATGTACATGAAAACAAGTGTGCAATCTACAACTCAACCACTACATACTATCAACATCAATTTAAACTAACTACTGCAGAAAGAGTTTTAGCTAGAGGAACACCCTTGAAGTTTGTCGACTTCTATAAAATGTCTGGCCCAAGACACATTTAGATTAAGAAAGTGTGTTTATATGCTCCAGAAAGATCCCTAAACATCCTCAGGAACCATTTATAAATGTAATAAGGAACTCTTAATCATCATCATTAACAAATGAAAATTTAAAGGATCTTACTGTAGTTTTAATATAATTTTACGTCATGCAGATTAATCGTATAAATAAGGTTTCAAGCATATCATTCTTAACTGCTAATAATCCATTTTTGTGCTTTTTAAAATACCCCTTTATAATCCAATTATTTTGTAAGCTTTGTCAGCCTAGGAAACCTCCAATCATGCAGAAAGCAGAACTTTAAAAATATTCAAATTTAAAAAAACTTAAATCCAACATCTTTCCACAGCTAAACAAAAGATCTCAGTATTACTTACGGTAGTTAATATTTACCTGTTATAAATTATACTTCCACTGTTGATTTCTACACATGAAAGATCATTTTTACTGGTAGCAATAATAAGAAAGGAGCCATCTTGTGTAATAGCAAAGCACTTTATAATGCTTCCTAAAAGAAGATTAACTAACTGGCTGGTACAGTTCTCATCACTGAACAAAACAACCGTCCTGTTGATCGCAACACATAATATGGGTGAAGATTCAGACGTCAACACTGCAACTTGTACATGGGGATTCTCTTCTACCTAGAAAGAAAGAGGAACACAGTTATCAGGACAGCAAAGGATCAGAGAATGAGATTTAGGTTTAAGAGACTTAAGAATCAAGGTCATATACTTCAGTATTATCTTCTCACATGTAGTCAAGATATTCAAGAGGATACTGGAAGGAAGACTGAAGATAAATTTTAAAGGAAAATAGAAGACTAACAATATGGTTTTAGGAAAGACAGGTCAACATCTGACGTGATCTTTACATTAAGGTACATGCAGAAAATATGGAAGTTTTGAAAAGATAGACATTGGCAGTTGGTTCGAGATGCACTGAGGAAAAAATGGCACAGAAGAATTGCAAATGATAAAAGCTTTGTAAAAAAGTGTATAATAGTTTAAAGACCAAGATAAGAGGAACAAAATGGTTTGCTAGGACTTGAGCAAGGAAGCATGCTGTCCCCCATACTCATCACAATCATGGATGAAATCCACTGGCGTATAAAACAGAAGTCAAGAAACAAAGCAAAGACCCTACTATTTGCAGATGACAGAGATATGAGAAAATAAAATGGCAGTACAGTACAAGAAGGAGTTAATATGTGCAATCAGGCAATTATTTTATTTATTTATCATTTCAGTAGCACTAATATATGTATAAATACGAACTCTACAACCAATACGCACATATATAACATGAAAGGAAAAATTTTAAAAAGAGGTCCCAATACGAGAGATTTGGATTCTGTAGGTGACTCCCTGTTGAGCACGGTGCTTGGAAAAGTAAATGCTGTATTGGCAGAAGAACAAACGTATATGTTTTCTGACCAATAGTCAGCCACTTTCACGGACTCAGGTGTTGCTTGCATGAGGTCTTTCATAGTACAGTGAAACCTCGGAATGCGAGTAACTTGGTCTACAAGCTTTTTGCAAGATGAGCAGAGTAACTTGGTCTACAAGCTTTTTGCAAGATGAGCAAACATTTTAAATAAATTGTAACGTGATAAGCGAGTGAGGTTCCACAATATGAGCATCACGTGAGGCAACTTTATTCCACTCCCCTGTTCGTTTGTTGAATGGATGAACAAGGTCTTTGGTCCTGCAGTGAAGAAATACCTTTCAGAAAATAATCTGCTGCTCAAAGTCTTGCTGGTTATGGACAATTATCCTGCTCATCCTCCAGGCCTTGAAGCCTGGAGGACAACTTAATGGAGGAATTCAAGTTCGTTAAGGTTAAGTTCCTTCCTTCCCACACTACTCCAGCCTATGAATCAGCAAGTAATTTCGAACTTCAAGAAGCTATACATCAAAGCACTATTTCAGCGATGCTTCAAAGTGACCGAAGGAACAAACCTAACCCTCCGCGAGTTTTTGAGAAATCATTTCCCCATCCTGAACTGCCTGAGGATCATCGATAAAGCCTGGGAGAGAGCACTCACTTCCGCTTGGGGAAAGCTGTGGCCTGACTGTGTTCTTGGATGTGAGTTTGAGGGGATTGTTGGTGACAATGAGCCGCCGATTGTCGATGAAATTGTGTCCTTGGGGAAGACCATGGGGCTGCAGGTGAATGACGTGGACATTCAAGAGCTGGTGGAAGAACATTGCGAGGAACTCACCACCAACGAACTGATGGACCTGCATCGCGAACAACAGGAGGAGGTTATGAAGATCTTGTCCGAGGAAGAGAAGGAGAAAAACTCAATGGAATCTGTTACTTCAACTGAAATTTGGGAGAAGCGCAAAATGTGGGAAACGGTGCAAAATTTTGTAGAAAAACACCACCCAAATAAGGCTGTAGCAGTGCGAGCGATGAATCAGTTCAATGACAATGCAATGTCACATTTTTGTGAAATCCTCAAAAAGAGGCAAAAGCAAGTCATTGGACAGGTTCCTCGTTAAAGTTGCACAAAAAGAGAACAATTCCTGTGAGCCAACATATGGCAGTGATTCCGTAAGTGAAATTCGTGCTACACAATAACTCTTCTCATGTTATCACTTGTCTCCCTCACACCAACAATGATTCTATTGTAAGGAAAAATTCACTTTAATTTGTTTTACGTTATATTTTGTTTTAGAAATGGTATGTGAAGAAATATTTTTGTGTTTCGGAAGAATCATCCGTGTTTCAATTGTTTAAGGGAAAACTTGCTTTGACATACGAGCGCTTTGGATTAAAAGCATGTTTCTGGAATGAATTATGCTCGCAATCCAAGGTTCCACTGTACATGAAGTTGGACACAGTTTGCACTGGAGAAGATGCGGCGTTGTCTGTGGAGAACCACAATCACAAAATGGCGAATCTACGTGAAAACCCCACTTCAATCAATAGATTAGATTTGCATTTTGTAACACGTGAGCGCAATCTACTGAGAGATTTATCAGGCGATAGAAAAGTCTGAAATGAGAATAAGCATAGGCTACAATAAAACAGTAGTATTATTTTATTATATATATTATATATATATATATAACTATATATATGAACAAAACAGTAGTGATGACAGGAGATATGAAGGAAGAAAAGATAACAGCAAACTGAAAACCAATAGAAGTTGTCCAGAGTTTAAAATACTTGAAAAGTGTAATCATGGAAGAGGAAGATAACTGAGGAGATCAGAGAGGACACGATAAGCAAATGCCTTTTACCAGAGTGTGAGGGATATACTATGGAGCTAAGTAGTTCCAAGAAAATCTACAAAGAAGTTCCGTATTCAACTTATTATGTACCGATATTCACATACGCAGCAGGTACACAGACAACAAAACGAGAAACGTAGGGCAAGATGAAACTCCTTAAAGGTATTGTAGGGAAGATAAAAGATAGAATCAGAATTAAGAGATTAGTATAGAAAGAGGATTACAGTTTGAGAACTATACAAAAAGATAGAAATAAGCAAGCTAAAACGGTATGGACAAGAGTTTCAAAGAAAGTATTTACAGAGAAACCAACAAGAAAAAAGACTACAAGTAAGGACTTAAAAAAAAGTGAATGGATAAAGTGGGGGAGAGAAGAAATATTAAAAGCAAAACATGAGTACAGCAGACAGGAAAATATGAAATTTCTTGATCATAATACAAACCAGGAAAGAACCACTAAGAAGAAGACACAGTATTAAGATGTTTTGCATATTCAAAGTTGAAGTGTGGACCCACTACAAGAAAATTAAAAATTAAATAAATCAAAAACAGAATGGTGCCGGCTTCCCACCTGGAAAATATACCCTCGCTTCTGAATAACAGAGACAAGTACACACAGACAGGAGTTCAGGGGAAGATGATTTAAGGATTCAGTGTAAGCTGTTACAGCCTCAAAGTGCCCCTGTGAAAGTGATGAACTCTAAGCAAAGAGCACCTTCAAAATACACGGCCATTCAGAATATGAAAATCTTTCAGCAGCAAAATATGCAGAGGAAAATCAAGCATGTAGGTTCACCCGTTCCTACAGTATGGCGCATGCTACATAGCACAAGTAAACGACCTCCACAACTCACCTGCCATATCAGCAAGTAAACTATATTATATTACAAGGGTGTGCCAGTATATCATTTTAATTGTCAGGTTGAACAATAATGAAGTGCTACGACAATGAAGGCATTGAACAAACATCTGACGAAGTTTCCATTGTCTATGGACAGCATAGATTGGTATCACAGACTGGGCCATATGAAGAGGACGGCGGCTGAGGTGGTGTCTGCGGGGAATTGACCTATTATAATTAAATTCATCATGTATCGTATATGAGACCGCATCTGGCGTGCCAAGCGAGCTCTGAAAGGTTCAAAGCTGCTCAACACTGAATTCCTGATGTCCACATGGAAGGACCTCCTAAATAAAGTACGGGACTTCTGGTGTATGTGCCGGGTTTCGACCCAGGACAGCCGCATTATTATTCGTCTAGATGATGAAAAGAAGGTGCAGATTAATTCACCTTGTGAACTGAATTCACACTATAGGCGACTAGATGGAATATCGGAGCGAAGAAACCGCTGCGATGTGCCTTCACAATATTATTGCTTTTATTAGGGGTGCGTGCATGCGTGTGTGTGTGTGTGTGTGTGTGCGCGCGTGTGAAAACCAGTCAGCGGACTTCATCAGGATAACCTGGTAAGATTTCTGTCCTAGTTCAAGCATGTCCGTTACCCAGCTAATTACGGGACCACCCTCTGACAGTAACTGTAGCTCTAACAACAGCACTCCATCCCCGCCTATTGATGCCAGTAGCCTTCCGAAACAAGAACTTTCACTGTATCCTCACATCCTCACACTCTACAGTGTTGTCATTTGAACAGCCTAAACTTAGTCGCACACTTGAACGAAATTAAGGGTATATTTCATGAAAATTGCATGCATGTGATAGGTATCAGTGAAAGTTGGTCGTCTCCCTCAGTTCCAAATAGTATGGTTCACCTTGATGGCTATAATCTCCATTGCCATGATCGTACAAATAAAAGGGGTGGAGATCTCTCTATCTTTATTGCAAAGATGACCTAAAGAGCCATTTCATATGCACCTCATCGACCAGTGAGGTACAGAGGACAGAATTCATGTTCGTTGAAGTAATTGTGAGCGAACAGAAAATACTTATCGGAGTAGTTTATCAACCGCCTCAAATATCACATATCGTCAAATTTGAGACTTATCTGCTTAATTTACTACCAGTGTATGAACATGTTATATTAGGGGACTTTAACACACTAATATGCTAATGTATCCACAAAGACACACACGAAATGCTGTCAGTTGGTACAGTTATTTATTTACATCTATTCACAAATTAAACACACACATAACCTTAATCACTGCTGTAACCAGCAAAATACACACATCGAAAAGCCGCCATTTTAACAACTGCCTATCACTTAGCACAGGCCACATGGAAGTCGCAACATTAAAACAATTGACACAGTTGACTGCTTACAAGCACGTCACCTACGACACGTGGTCACAAGTATACTCCTGCTACACCGTAAGTCTACTAAACAATAACTCGCCGTTACCATCAAGACTACCTCCTTATATAAGTGCCTCGCCAGGCTTCTAAAAAGATACATTACCAAAACACCTTCTCATAAATTCTCGAGTGCCTAATATGGTTATAATGTACAGAATATTCTACCATGATCTAGTACCATTCTGGAAGTTACAGTGTGTTTCACAATTCAGTAGCGGATTACACATCATACACAGGTAACAATAAATTATATAATATTAATTTACAGGTTTTTACACTAACTGAACTCATAAATATTTAGGTACAGCACATATTTCATGACATAATCTCACAAACAACGTGACTGTATCTTAATAACAATACAAATACTAACTGGACGTAACTCTTCATAGCCATACATTACTAATAATAATAATAATAATAATAATAATAATAATAATAATAATAATAATAATAATAATAATTCGAGCTCGACACTTGCAATTATGTACCCATGGGTGAGAGAATATTGTTTACAAGTTATATCTGTTTACCACACTTGCGTTAATACTTATCAAGACCTGAGACAGTAACAGAATAGAAGACCTGTTTTCACCATGTGATACGACGATCCCTTCTTATCACCTGACTAACCATGTGTATACTACTAACTACATTTCACACCACTAATTGATCTTAAAGTGACTAGTAACCGTCAGATTATTCCAACTCATGGACAAATTTTAGTACTGGGCGTGTCCACTCATGACCTTATATTCCTTGCTTACTCGAGTCATATTCCAAAATATAAACCTACATATGTAACATGCAGGAATTTAAAAGACATCGACATGCATCAGTTAAGATATGATGCCTACAGCCTTCAATGCCATGACATTTTAAATCTAGATGATACTGTCACAAAAGTAAATAAATTTAATTCATTAATGGTTCATGGTGTGGTTTACTGTAGTCACGTCCCAGTTCATGAACCACAGGCAACGGCTGAGTGACTAGTAAGTAGCCCTGGGAATCTGGATACCAGCTGCTATGGAATGGGAATGGGCATCGCGGACATATTCTGAATGATGGCCCTTCTTGTGCTCAGGAGGCTGGACTATACAATCCACCAGTGATCCCCAACCCATTAGAGGAGAGATCCTCACTTGGACTATGTGTAAGTAGAGTAGCAACCCGCTTCATGAATTTATCGAGCTCAGAACGTTATAAGCAAGCCTCGGACCAATGGAAATAACAGAGTCCTGCTCTCATTTGGCAGGCGAGGGACTCCTTGGAAACAACTTGGCAAACGAAATGGAATTCGATGGGGAGCTATCATATCAATGGGGCTTATGGAAGAAAGTAGAACTGGTTGAGTTAGCAAAGAGGATGTACTAGGAGTAAGTGATATTTGGGTAAGGGGAGATAACAAGGAAGAGATAGGAGACTATAAAGTGAACTTAACAATTAAAAAGGGAAGGGCAGAGTGTGGAGTAGGGCTGTTTATGAGGAATACTACTGCACACAAAATAGTTTCTGTTAGGCACATAAATCAGTGAATGATGTGTGTACATTTGGCAGTTGGAGGAATTAGGATGAGTATTGTCTCAGTGTATTCACCATGTGAGGGTGCAGATGAGGATGAAGTTGACAAGTTTTATGAAGCATTGAGTGACAATGTAGTCAGGGTCACCAGCAAGGATAGGATAGTGCTAATGGGCGATTTCAATGCGAGAGTTGGAAATAGAACTGAAGGATACAAAAGGGTGATTGGTAAATATGGGAAAGATATGGAAGCTAATAGGAATAGGAAGCGTCTGCTGGACTTCGGTCCTAATATGAGTTCAGCAGTCCAGCAGTCACAAATACATTGAAGCATAAGGCTATTCACCACTACACATCGGAGGCTAGGCGTACCAGATCCATAGTAGACTACATATTAACCGACTTCAAGTTCAGGAAGTCTGTTAGGAATGTACGGGTTTTTCGGGGAGTTTTCGATGATACAGACCACTATCTAATCTGCAGTGAACTATGTATCTCTAGGCCTAGGATAGAGAAAGTGAAATCTGTCTGCAAACGAATAAGGGTGGAAAATCTCCAGGACAAGGAAATTAGACAGAAGTACGTGGGTATGATTAGTGAAAAGTTTCCAACAGTGGACAGTAAGCAGGTTCAGGATACAGAAAGAGAATGGGTGGCATACAGGGAAGCTGTAGTAGAAACAGAAAGGGAATGCCTGAGAACAACTGTGTGTAGATGGGAAAAAGCGAACATCTTGGTTGAATGATGAAGTGAGAGCAACTTGTAAATGTAAAAAGAAGGCTTATCAGAAATGGCTCCAAACAAGGGCCTACGAAGACAGGGAATTGCACGTATATGAAAGAAACAGCACGAAACAAACAGTTGTTGAATCGAAAAAGAGTAGTGAGAAAATTTTGGTAACAACCTGGAAAGGCATGGTCAAGCAGCAGGGAATCCTTTCTGGACAGTAATAAAGTATCTCAGGAAGGGAGAGAAAAAGGAAATGAAAATTGTTTTGGGTAATTCAGGTGAACTCAATAGATCCCAGGGAACCACTGGACAGGTGGAAGGAATATTTTGAACATCATCTCAATGTAAAAGGAAATCTCCCTGCTGGTGTCATGAACAACCAAGCTCATGGGGAGGAGGAAAATGATGTTGGTGAAATTACGGTTGAGGGAGTGGAAAGGATGGTAAATAAACTCCATTGCCATAAAGCAGCAGGAATAGATTAAATTAGACCTGAAATTGTGAAGTATAGTGGGAAGACAGGGATGAAATGGCTTCAAAGAGTAGTATGATTAGCATGGAGTGTTGGTAAGGTATCTTCAGATTGGACAAAAGCAGTAATTGCACCCGTCTGTAAGCGAGGGAACAGGAAGGATTGCAACAACTACCGAGGTATCTCATTGATTAGTATACCAGGCAAGGTATTCACTGGCATCTTTGAAGGGAGTGTGCGATCATTGGTTCAGTAGAAGTTGGATGAAAACCCAGTGTGGTTCTAGACCACAGAGGGGCTGTCAGGATCAGATTTTCAGTATGCGCCAGGTAACTGAAAAATGTTACGAGAGGAATAGACAGTTGTGTTTATGTTTCGTAGATCTAGAGAAAGCATATGACAGGGTACCGAGGGAAAAGATGTTCGCCATACTGGGGGCTATGGAATTAAGGGTAGATTATTAAAATCAAAGGCATTTACATTGACAATTGGGCTACAGTGAGAATTGCTGGTAGAATGAGTTCTTGGTTCAGGGTACTTACAGGGGTTAGACAAGGCTGTAATCTTTCACCTTTGCTGTTCGTAGTTTACATGGATCATCAGCTGAAAAGGTATAAAGAGGCGGGGAGGGTTCAGTTAGGTGGAAATGTAGTAAGCAGTCTGGCCTATGCTGACGACATGATCTTAATGGCAGATTGTGCCAAAAGCCTGTAGTCTAATATCTTGCAACTTGAAAATAGGTGTAATGAGTATGGTATAAAAATTAGCCTTTCGAAAACTAAATTGATGTCAGAAGGTAAGAAATTCAACAGAATTAAATGTCAGATTTGTGATACAAAGCTGGAACAGATAATGTCAAGTAAGCCTACTTAGGATGAGTTTTCCCAGCAGTGAGATTGAATCAAGGTACAGTAAAGCTACTGCAGTGCGCTCACAGTTGCGATCAACAGTATTCTGTAAGAAGGACGGCAACTCCCGGAGGTAAATATCTTTACATCGGTCTGTTTTTAGACAAACTTTGCTTTATGGGAGTGAAAGCTGGGTGGATTCAGGATATCTTATTCATAAGTTAGAAGTAACAGACATGAAAGTAGCAAGAATGATTGCTGGTACAAACAGGTTGGGAAAAAGGCAGGAGGGTACTCTGAATGAGGAGATAACGGCAAAGATAGGAATGAACTTGATGGATGAAACTGTATGCATAAACCGGCTTCGGTGGTGGGGTCATGTGTGGCGAATGGAGGAGTATAGGTTACCTGGGACAATAATGGTCTCTGTTATGGAAGGTAAGAGAAGTAGAGGGAGACCAAGACGACGATGGTTAAACTCGGTTTCTAACTATTTAAAGATAAGAGGTATAGAACTAAACGAGGCCAAGCACTAGTTGCTAATAGAGGATTGTGGCGAAATTTAGTAAATTCACAGAGGCTTGCAGACTGAAGAGGATTGTGGCAACATTTAGTAAATTCACAGAGACTTGCATACTTAACGCTGAAAGGCATAACGGTGTATAATGATAATGTACATTAATATGTAGCCTATATAACAAACTGCGCCACAGAGACAGATTAGAGTGTCTCGGAAACCTAATCCATGGCTAACCTCTGAGGTTAAAAACATGATGTCTCAGTGTTTTTCGATGCTACTACTGTACTTGTGACCAAATTGGCTATGAAAATTACAGAATAATTAGGAATAAAATAAATTTAAATATGTTCATGACTCGGTAAGTAATTTAAATACAGCTATAGCCTGGAAGCATCTCTGAGCTATGAGCATTGGTAGAACGAGGGAAAAGACCCAAGCACCCAACATTCCACTTGATGAGCTGCATTCCACTTGATGAGCTGAACCCTTCCTTCACGGAAGACAGGATTCAGTCTAATCCTCTTAACAGATGGCAAACAGATAATGGCCCATAACTTCTCCCTCAAAATCGCCCTTGTTTTGCCTTACATACAGTCAGTGCTAATGAAGTTAAGAAACCCTTGTTATGGAGTGGAGGACGAATGGGGTCAATGATATCCCTATCACTTTTATACACAATACTAGCTGATGTACCCGTGCTTCGCTACGGAATTCTACATTGCATACAGAATTCTAGTGTACATGTTGTGAGCAAGACTGTATTAAATTGCATAGTTCATAATTAACTTTATCCTAGAAACGCAACGGGGAAGTCGCCAAACGTCTTTTCTGATATGAAGACAGAGTTAGGGACTTTTCACTGTAATCGTAGACCCACTTACATACCATCAGTCACAATCAGGTGGGGAGTTTTCCTTATAATGGTACACATTCACTCTCCACCTGCCTTTTTACATCCTCAGAAAGACCGTCTTAGTAGTTATCCCAACTGAAATGAACATACATTACAATGACGTCGGTAGGAATGGCGCGATTAAAAGCAATGCTTTCATGTGAAATACTTGATCAAATGAAACACCACACATTTTCTCACTTTTAACGAACAGAGCTACACTGCCGATCTAACAGTCCAAGCCGCAGACAGCCGTGATCTGTGAACACACTGTCTTTTTTCGGCGGGGAGAGGGTCGAACAGTGGCGACTCCCACGGCAAAAACTATGCCCTTTTACTAATTTGTTTCCTAGGAGTACTCGATGAGTCAGAAAATATCAATTTACTACACTGGCGGCGGAAAAATCTGACTTGGAGGCAAACTTTTCCTCCAAACCAGACGAGAAACACCCTCTTCACTGCTAATCTGGAATAAAATGAATGTAGAATTTAATAAAAGTGAAGAAGAAGCTTTTCTTAAGAAATGGCTCTTTTCAGGGTTCAATTTTGAGTTATTTAGCGAATTGTGGTGCTATAATTTGTAATAGCCTTAAATTGTTATTCTAGACCAGGTCATACAACTAGTACCACTGTTACAGGTGAACTATGTAATGTGAGTGGAATGTATTTTTTTGAAGACCTTGTTTGAAAAATACAATATGATGTTTTATTTTTATTGACCTAACCTGTAATGTACAATGTTGTAACATAGGCATTTGTAAATAGTAGAATTCTGTCTCTAGTTCCTGGAAAGATCCAGAAAGTTACATAACTTTTGTACAGGGTGTGTTACTTTGTTGGTATGTGTTCTAGAAAGTGTGTTCTGTCTATTCTGGAAAAATACGACTTTCGCAATCATGTGTATTCTAGAATGTTAGTCAAAGTTCTCGATCGAAAGTAAGGTTGTGATTGGCGAGTCTAGGTGGTGATAGGGAACACGTGCACGCTGATTGGTTGCCCCCAAGGCCAGTAATTCCTATATATAGTGAGCGAGGCAGTGTTCGAATGAATTCTGTCGGTCTCGGTTTATTTCTCTGCGAGCAGCCTGTCTGGATGATGTCCCTCCGGTTTTCGGGATGGCACACTCCTCGGGTAAGCACTATTGAATTCCGTTCCTGCTAAAAATTCCGTAATGTTCCGATTTGGTTTTCATACAGGAGTCTGCCCTAACCTCGCCTAGATTCACCAAATTAGTTACTTATGATGCCTTAGTTTTTCAGCTAGACTTACCTGTTCGTTTCCGAGGCATTCCCGTTTTGTTTCACTAAAATATGTATATTGTAGTTTAATAGGATTTCCCTTGGGGTTTGCCTCTGATAGTTCTGTATCACTTTAGGTACGCTACATTTTGGATAACCTGTAAATTGCATTGTACTACTGCATTGGTAACTAGATGTATAGTTGATTTGAAATTTGAATTTACACTGCTACGAATAACCTATGTATATCACTGAACTTATAGCTCATAACTTGGAATGTATTTGTAAAATTATCTTGTAAATAATATTTTTAAAAAACTAAGGATCACGGTGATTCATTTCGGAATCCGCTATCTAAGCCATGTCCATGCCTTTGGTAGGTTCCCAGCCTTTTCATCTTCCCCGTTTGTTGTTCACTAGTTGGCCCTACTGATATTTCGTACATGTTTTGTTGGAGATCCGAGTAAAGCTAGTTACTGTTTTTCCAAGTGTGTAGTGTTTTCTTATATTGTGTATTGTACTCTTACCTTCCCCTTTTAACTGTGTTTGTGCCTTGTTTGGTGTTACCACTGTAGTAGAGGTATCACCACTACTAAGTCAGCCTCTGCCTTAAGTATGCACACTGCTCATTCAAAACAGCACGTCAGAGTCGGGATCGAATAGGTAGAATACTATGATGAACCAGTGAGTTACGTACCAGCAATATCAGGAAATGTATGAACCAGAGGAATGGAATGCTCAAGAAGAAAGTTTTCTAACTCTTCAGCTATTTCCCGCCAGTATTCAGTCAGGCTATTATACGCGGGATGCAGCAGTAAAACCATCTCTCGGAGTTGAAAGGCAGCATAAGAGACATATAACATAACAAACAATTGTCAATGTAATGTTATTGTTGATCGATGTTACGCACTTTCGATATTGTAGGCCTTCACATTTAATTTTCTTCCAACTCTGAAATACCACTCATCATAGTCGTAGTGATGGGACATTCGATTCATTTTACTGAATCGATTCATTCGATTCCGTTCACGTTACTGAATTGATACAGTGATCTGATTCACGGCTCATTCGTCACCGCTCCTACTGCATCTGTGTAGTATGTGCTGGTAAGACAGCAGCAACAGCATTCAGTGCTCGCAGCTGCCATCTGGTCTTCATACTATGAACTCCTTTCTTAGAAAAAATGCTAGTTACTCTAATACATCGAAGGTTCCCGGCGACGCAGGGTGGGAAAGGTTAGGATTAGAAAGGTAGCAGCCATGGCCTAAATTAAGGTACAGTCCCACACACCCACCATCCCCCGAATGTAAGCGCATAGCCACGCGATATTAACCGCACGACAACTCGCTCAGTCTTTTTTTTATTATTTTTAAGTATTTTTCTATCAGCTGAGGATTTTTTTAATCGTCATATTTTGTATAGGCTACCCGAGATGTACTGTAGCCCGCTGGTTTTCTGATTCAACATACTGTTATTGCGTCTGTCCACATATGATTGAAGTCTTGTGCAACAATGTGAAATATGAACTGAGAAAATACTGAGCCGTTCTTCCGAATATAAAACAAGTACTTTTGAGTGATCATGAGCATGACTCATAGTCATAGGGCAGGCTAGGGTCGGGTTTAATTGTCAAATGTCAACTAAGTTATAATACTAAGATTCATTAAACTAATAAATAGTATAACCTAATAGCCTACCTACTTACTAGCTACTTCAGATTTATGTTGTGATTACCTTTTTAACACTGCAAATAAATCCATCTATTATTTAAACCTCCCTGTAAGAAGAGGACAGTGAATGCAAATGGGTATTATTTTCAAATGAGCTGAGCTGGAGAGTTCATTATAGCATACGATTCTTTCAGTGTAGCATGGCTCACTGTATGTGTCGCTGCAGCGGAAGCTCGGCTCTCCGCGTGTCCAGTGAGCCGATAAGGAGCCGTGTGAATCATGTGTCTCACTGAGCCGCTCTAGTTCATGATTCTTTCGATGTACCATGATTCACTGTCTCGCTGCAGCGGAAGCTCGGCTCCCTGTCAACGTCCAGTGAGTGCGCCACTCAGCACTGTCTGCTGGGAGTAAGCTGAATCGTGTGCCGTGAGCTCGCCGTTCCTGTGAATCGATTCACTCGGACACTTGAATGAATCGATACACTGCTTCGAACCATGCATTCAGTAGCCAACACTACATAGTTGGTGCGGTAAAACTGAATAAAAATGATCGGAAATTGTATTCTTTGTAACTTTTGTTATCTAGTACTTTTCGATAGGACCCAAAACATGCCCATAACTACAATTTCATCCAGGATAAATAAAATTGTTTATAGCTTAGACTGTAGAATCTTATTCGCCGACTCTATGTACCGATTTTCATTAAATTCTGTTAACTCATTTTCTCGTGCCTCGGCGTTGATATGGACTTACGTTAGCAACAAAAATACAAATTCATGAATATCTGTGTTATCATAGCCCGTACGTTAAAAATGTATAAGACATAAATGGTCGGAAATTTAATTCTATGTAACTTTGGCTATGTAGTATTTATCGATACGACCACTAATAATACCAATATTCGAGAATTAAATTTTAGGCCTTCCCCTAAACTACCATTTTATTCAGCATGATTTATAGCCTAGACTGTAGTGGCTTATTCTCCGACTTTGTATACCAGTTTTTAATGGCCACTAATGAAGTAAATATTTAAGAATTAGATTTTTAGGCCTTCCCTTAAACAACCATTTCACTCAGAGGGAATAAAATTATTTATAGTCTAAATTGTAGCAACATACTCACCGACTTTGCATACCAGTTTTTATTAAGATAGGACCACTAATAATAAATATTTGAAAATTAAATTCTAGGCCTTCCCCTAAACTACCTGTACCGGGCGGTACACCTCCATGCCGCTCATTCAAATATTGCGCCAATTTAAACTCCTCTACAGGAGAAGTTTGGAACCTTGAAAACTGAACTAATTCTACTATTTCTTAAAAGATGTCACTACTGTAATTTTGGTAATCTTGTAGTGTTCTGAACTGTGTCTATTTTGATTCGTGTTTGTTTATCCCGTATCAAGAAGTGTGGACATTCTCTTCTAGATGTCTCTACAGAGGAAAAAACTAGGATTACGCACTCTGTTGCAAAGGAATGAACCTTCTTGAAGAAGTTTTGTGTTCATAAGTTTTTGACCTTACTAAATTTTGTTCTGTGGTTTGTGGGTTGGCAACATTAATCATTTCTACCCGCTTGTTTGAATTTAGCCTATCCCGAATTTCTCTAATTAATTTTTCACCAATAACGTATGTCTTCCCCGATATGGAGATGTTGCTTTAGGCTATCCAATAAAGTTGAGGGGGTGTGTGTGTACTCATTCTTGAAAGGTCTCGAATGTTCCCCGAGGGTATATAAACTGCTGATTTTCTTGTCTCGGGGCCACTTCATCGACATCTTGCTTAGTGTGCGATTATGTAGCAGGGGGCGGGAAGCGCCTCTTTCTTCGGGCAGCAGTTCATCCACTAGGTAATGGCCGCTTAATAACTTTATTTCTTGCTAGCTCAGCAGTTTAACCCTCGGGGCAGGTTCGAAACTTTTCTCATGTAACCTATCTTTAAAATGTAATAGCCATTTGGTAAAATTTCGTCTCTTTAACTATAAATTGGGATAGAGAGTGCCTAACCCTCTCGAACTCCCACTCATATTGTTTTGAGGTGACTACGTTTTCATAACCGTTTTTCTTCTCTTCGTAATGTAATAAAGTTTTCTTATCATGTCACCTCCTTAGTATGGGATTAGCCCTTGCGTAAGCTGCCTAGTGCCAAGTAGGTTTTAAAAGTGTATTAGGAGTGCAAGCTTCGCCTCCATTCTATTTTGTATTATGGGCCAGTAACTTAACCTGACGTTTTATTTTCCTCATGTAAAGGCCCTGTAGGTTAGGTATCAAATACCCCTGTTTCTTGGTGTGCCTTAAGGGCAGACAGAAATGAAGTTTGTTGTAGCCTTTGATAGGCTTGTCAAATTGAGAGTGGGTCTGCTCTTTTTCTTAACACTGTAATTAGGAACAAGTGCTCCTTGTACTTAGGGGTTTTATGCCCTTCAGCAATGGTAGTTGTGAGCTGAGAGCTCAGGAATTATACTTGGGGCTTGAAGCCAAAATCTTGTAATTTCTTTGTACCTGATTTTGACTTGTTGCTGACTTGTTATTTGTTGAGTTTTGAAAGTATATATGAAAATTGTTAAACCTTGTTGTCTGTTGAAAATATAACCTTTGTCAAAGTTTTAAATTAACTTTAATTCTGTAGTTGAGACCTATTCCAGCCAGCACCTTCTTTCACCTCTGCAAATCCACAAAACATCGTAACCATTTGTATCAGCGTGAATAAAATTATTTATGGCTTAGATTGTAGTGACTTATTCCCCGACTTTGCATACCGATTTTCATTAAATTCTCTTGTAGCCGTTTTCTAGTGATGTGTGTACATAAATACATACAGACAGACAGACATTATGGAAAAGAAAAAAGTGCATTTTCTTGTTACTGTGGACATGACCAATGCAGAAATACCATTCCCCCCATTCTCAACCATATCTTTAATTATTGTCTGAAGAATGGCATACTACCAACAATTTGGAAATTAGCTAATGTCATCCCACTTCCTAAGAACCCAGGATCGAGACTTATCCGATTACTGTCAAATTTCTATTCTTCCTGCCCTCTCCAAAGCACTAGAACAGCTGGTACATGTTCAAATACAGGAATACCTGCACTCTCAGTCCCTTCTGGATCCACTAGTCTGGCTTCAAGAAGGGTCATAATACAGCAACTGCCTTACTGAAAGTGACTGACGACATCAGACAAGCATCGGATGAAAGACAAGTGTCTATACTTACACTCCTCGACTTCAGCAGTGCTTTTGACATGATCGATATTCAGATATTGTTAACAAAACTTCAATCATTTTTGGTACTGAAGCTTCAAAATTTTTCCGTTCTTACCTTAGAGATCATATGCAAAGTGTTATAGCTAACGATATTACTTTACAGTGGCGGGTCAGGAAGCCTGGAGCTCCACAGGGTTTTGTCTTTGGTCCACTCCAGTTTGCCCTCTATATTAATGATAAATCCTCTAAAACAAATTATAATAGACATCACCTTTTTGCTGATGACCTGCAAATTTACTGCCACGTTAATATAAAAGATATATCCCACGCAATAAGAGATATTAACTCCGACCTTCAACAACTCAGTGTGTACGCCAGTGAAAACTCTCCTCGTTAACAACAAACCTCAAACAATCAGAAATTATTAAACGCCACGTATAAAATTTACACCACTCCTCCGGTGACATTAAATGCAACCATAATACCGTTCAGTAAGGAAGTGAAGAACCTAGGTATGACCCAGTCAAATTCTTGACTTGTCTGCACACATAAGAATACATGTAGAAAGATGTACCGGTACACGATGCTACAACCTCTCAAACGACATAAGGACATTTGCTCACAAATTGATACTACCAGTACTTGACTACTGCGACCCGAAAAAAAAAAAAAAAAAAAAAAAAAAAAAAAAAACAGACGAGCCTTTCAAGATTTTTACATAATTTTCTCAGTGAACACTTTACGTTCAATAATACAGCTTATATAAGAAATTCTGTTGAGTTTTGTGAAAAATTATCAAAATTCATCTTGAGTATAATCACATAATGGTATCCTATGATATTACCAATATGTATTCCAATATTCCGGTAAACTAAACTGTTAAGATTATCAAAACAACCCTTTTAAAACACAGTAACCTTAGCAAATGCGAAATAGATAATTTTATCAGTTTGTTAGAATTTGTACTTAATAACTATTTCACCTTCAATAATAGAATATATCATCAAAAGGGCCTAGCAATGGGTGACCCAATCTCGGGCATTCTAGCTAATATCTTTATGGATGATTTGGAAAATAACAAAATAACTGAAAAGGTTTGTTTTGATAATCTTAACAGTTTAGCTTACCGGAATATTGGAATACATATTGGTAATATAGGATACCATTATGTGATTATGCTTCAATTATAGTTAAGGTATGTTGACACTTTTGCCATTATAGATACACAGAAAAATTATAGTCACAGCGTGCTAACATCCCTTAATGAGCTTGACAATGATGTCAAATTCACTAAGACGAGATTAATGGTTCTCTAAACTTCTTGGATTTAAACGTTTCTTTTTTCTTTTTTTTTTTTTACGTCGCAAGGACACAGATAGGTCTTATGGCGACGATGGGACAGGAAAGGGCTAGGAGTGGGAAGGAAGCAGCCGTGGCCTTAATTAAGGTACAGCCCCAACATTCGCCTGGTGTGAAAATGGGAAACCATGGAAAATCATCTTCAGGGCTGCCGATAGTGGGGTTCAAACCTACTATCTCCCGAATACTGGATACTGGCCGCACCAAAGCGACTGCAGCTATCGAGCTCGGTTTTAAACATTTCAAGAGAGAATAATAAGTTCATTTTTCAAATATATAGAAAGCCTTCTTGTGCCCCCATCACTATAAGAAAAGATTCCTTACAACCGCAATCTCATAAACAGGCTGCATTTTTTAAGTCTTGTCTATAGAGCATTAAAAATCCCGCTCACAACTGAAAATTGCAAAAAAGAACTAAACTATATCAAAGATTTGGCCAGAATTAATGGCTATAATCCATTGATGATTAATAAAATCATCAACAAGATAAAATTAAAAATCGCAACCAAGTTGATTCCGGACAAGCCTAAAAAAACTAAATATGCTGCCTTCACCTACACGAACCCAGGCCTATTTCAAGTTACTAACCCTCTAAAGAAATACGATATCAATATCGCTTATAGAACCCGATACACGAACCATAATATATTCTTCAATTCAAATATAGCTAACATTAATCACAATAAATTCTCAAACTCTGGTATCTATAGACTTAAATGCATCCATTGTGGGTTTTCTTATATCGGACAGGCTGGACGTAACTTTTTGACCAGATACCTTGAACAGTACAACGCTTCAAAACATAAAAAGTATTCCGCCATGAGCACCCATATGGAAGAAACTGGTCACAGTTTTACGACAATTGAAAAAGACCTTCGAATCTTAAAATACATCAATAATAGTAAACTTATGACAGAGTTTGAGAACATTTACATATTCTTAGACCAGCATTTTAACGGAAATCAAAATTTAAATGATACTTCAGAGATTAAAAGTCCAATAATTGAAAAAAAAAAAAAAAAATATTCCAGAACTACTCTCTCTTTTCAATATAAATAATAACAACTTCATGAGAATTTTCAATTATACAACCGCTAATAATATTTCCTCCATAACAACAGCTACTGCTCTACCATCCTTTCACGCGACACCCCCTCCACGAACATACGACCCGCCCAACGAATCGGTCGCCCCTCCTCCTCACATGACTCACTCCCTGCCCCTAAGTATACATACAACACTAGAAGCAGTAATAAAGCTACTCGCCAGTTTGCTTCACGCAGCGAACGCTAGCAGACACCTCGCACTAGTCCTAAGGGTAAGCCTCCTCTTTAATTTTTTTTTCTTTTTTCTTTTCTCCTTCTTCGTTTTCCGTTACAACTTCATTTCCCCCTTTTTCTTTTCATTTCAGATTCCAAACTCCAATTTGTGCCATAATCTGCTCTATTCATCTAAGAATTGTTAGAACTCTCCTTATATTCAAGATCGTCGTTACTCTTAACGAGTCCATTATTGCTGTTCTATGTTACATACGATTTTAGTTTTACTGCTAGCGCGTGAATATGGACTAGTTAACTTGTATTTCCTTCTGGCATCGAGATCATTTCTCCTACAAAATTTGCAACTATTGGAGATCACGTCATATCAACTTTAGTTTCGTCGTTATGTGCCTTTTGACTGGTTCAATTTGGACTCTTACTATTCAATGAACTCTATTTCAACTCTTGTTTTTGCACAACTGAAGGAACTCCATCCTCAATAATTAATCCACGCTTCACGCATTGACGTATATTTTAATGTTCACAATATTTATTTTTTACCTTAACAACCCATGACTGTTTTTAACTTCACAGACTGCCATTGTTCAATGTATTCCACGACAAATTCTTGCTGTTAATCTGTACATATTGCTACAATCTAAGTAATGTTATATTATTACTTTTTGTTACAACACTGTTATTCTTTTAATATGAGGACACAATTTTGATCATTTTAAGCTCAGGGCCCTGACATAGTCTTTGTACATTAACGGCTAATGATGTTCGCTATGCCGAACGAAACATGTCCCATTTTTTAAGACACCTCATGATTATTTTATAATTCAATGAGTGTTTTGTATTGTATTGAGGAGGTGGTTGTAAATAAAAGGATTTTGCAATTTTAATATAGTGGCTTTACGTCGCACGGACACAGATAGGTCTTATGGCGAAGATGGGATAGAAAAGGTCTAGGAGTTGGAAGGAAGCGGCCGTGGCCTTAATTAAGGTACAGCACCAGCATTTGCGTGGTGTGAAAATGGAAGACCACGGAAAACCATCTTCAGGGCAGCCAACGGCAGGATTCGAATCCACTATCTTCCGGATGCAAGCTCACAGCCGTGCGCCCCTAACCATACTACAATAATACAAGTCAAATACATGTTATGATCATCCCTGAAATTAACCCTCTCGTACACGCATTTTCAGTTTGAAGTGAAAAAAAATATTGTCTTGATTTTTTATTCATTGGAAGGTTACAAAATACAATCATGTTAAAGAAAAAGAAATAATAGTTCATTTTCTTTGAAAATTCCACGGTCCTCATATGAGGCCTATGTGCATGAAGGGAGTCCACACACACCACAACACAACTAAACTGAGGAATAATTTTCTTGGGGGATTCTGTGCGCTGGATGTCAGTTATACTTGCACGTTTTACCAAACTAAATTTTGCATTAAGGAGTGGCTGCTGTTGTTATTTCCTGCTATGGAATTCCTCAAAACACTGGACAAAGGGCATATTGGCAGCGAAGGCAGACATACCTGGTTTTCCTTGAACAACCATGAAGGGCCATCTGTAAAGCGGGTCTTCCTTTCTTAGGTTGATAATTGCTTTCCATGTAAATGACAGAAGTAGTTACTGAGGACTTAAATGCTTACAGATCCAGCTCCTCACAATCTGGGTTCATTTTCCAGAGGATCCAACAATTTACAATAGTCGCATTCAATACATAATGGAAAACTCTGAAGTACTCCCTTTTGTGCCTTATGGTGTGCCGATATAGACCTATGAGCGAGTCCATTAGATGTACGCCACCCATGTGGGAATTGTAAATGCTGATGGAATATGGCCGTGGAATTTCAATGATTGCACGCAGTTTTCGACACCATCTCTTAGCAACACCTACAGGTTCTGCTCCAGCAAATGTAGATGCTACGTGTAAAAATGGATTATCATGCAGGCAGGTTATTGTGATGTTGGACTGCGACGTAACAGAGTACAACCCTCTTGGTTCCTTCTTCATGGTTTTCACAGACCGCAGCTTGAGATCAGCACCACAGCACCACAAAGCCTGTTAGCTCTGATAGTCCTGGAAGCATAAATGCCATCTTCAAGAAGTTTCTAGAGAAGATTAATCGACGTAAACAGATTATCAAAAGCTTATGGCTTTTGAACTTCACGTCTTCACGCAGCCTAAGAACATCATCACCAACTGCTCCAAATTCAGAATGACCTTGACCATTTTGAACTTTTCCTTGATAGATCTCAAAGCTATGGATGTATCCTGAGGAACTGATTAAGACCCAAATTTTGAAGCCCCATTTTTAGGGTTTACTCTTCATACATTGTTTCAGCTTTGATGGCCTCATCAACTGATGACAATTCTTCTGGCTTGGAAGAACATCTAAAGATGTGCTTGAAATGGTCAATCATAGGACGTAAATGTATAAGCCGATCATTGATGTCTGCTGGAATGTTCTGATTGTCAATGAAGTGCAAATACTTCCGTATCACGCAAAAGCAATTGTATATCATATTGTCAGGTATTACTGACAGAGCGCAGAGTATATTGTGACATTTGTTGTGAAGACTACATTTTCTACAGACGGCCCTGGTTCTTCATCCATTTTGTTCTAAATGCATAGAAATGAGAATATATGACAAAAGTGCCATGAAACATCAGTAGTCTGTCTTGGTTTGTATAAAAAATTCCACAAAAACACTACAATACGGTGTAGTTCTAATTGAGGTTATGACAGTGAACCATAACCTCTCGTACATTTAGACCTCATATGAGGCCCCTATATTATTACACAAAATAATGGTAATAAACTGCATGTGCAATAAAAATACTAACACCATAGGAAAGAGCATGCTTTTCTGCTATATAAAACAGTTTTACTTATGAGTTGCATATATTTATAAAGGACGTATCAATTTCAATAATTTAGTCTCCATATGAAACACACAAATAACAAGAGCACCACAACAGTCTTCAACTTCACAGCAGCTAGGAAGTGCTGTTATCTCATAGATATAGTTTTAACTAATATCACACCTCACATGAGGTCTAAAGTGAAGAACAGAGTCATAATTTTCCACAAATTCATAACAATATTAAATGAACGGCGCACTAAACGAAACATAATTTTGGGACCTCATATGAGGCTTGTGCGCACGAGAGGGTTAAATACTTGCACAAAGTTACATCTTGATGAGTGCACATCTGTTTTTACTTAACACTGAACGCTTTCTGTGATCATATAAAGCAGGGAAATTAAGCAGAATATGCTTACCTAAAAGACTAATCATATCATTTCTTAGTTGAACTCATTACGAACACCACTAAAAAATACTAAATTGCTTACAAATTCGTCACACAATTCCATGAATTTATAACTACTGCCAATGTTATTCACACCCACACACAAACAAAGCCTTTGAGCTGCTACAAAGCACGAAGCAGTAACTAAAGTTGTTATATATAAATACCTATTTTCTCGTGGCTCTGCATTGATATGCACTTAGCAACAAAAATACAAATTCATTAATATCTCTTATCATAGCGGTACAGTAAAAATATATAAGACATAAATGATTGGAATGATGATCCATGGCTGCCTGCAGCCTGGTCATTCCAGCTCTGGAACTTTGGATTGTTAGATCAGCAGCGTCCTACTGTTTGTTAAAAGTGAAAAAGTGTGTGGTTTTTCATTTGATTGAGTATTACATATGATAGCATTATTTTTAATCGTGACATTCCTACTGGGGTCATTGTAATGACCTAAGTTGATTTCAGTTGGGAAATCCACTAAGAGTCTTACAGAGGATGTAAAAAGGCAGGTGGAGAGTGAGAGTGTGCAACTATAATGAAAACTCCCTAACTTGATTGTGACTGATGGTAGGCAAGAGGGCCTACCATTACAATGAAAATACCCTAACCCAGTCTTCACATAAGAAAAGACGTTTGGTGACTTACCTATCGCGTTTCTAGGGTAACGTTAAGTGCTATGCAATTTAATACAATCTTACTCGCAACATGTACACTACCTAACCTAGAATTCTGTATACAATGCAGAATTCTGTAGCGAAGCATGGGAACATCAGCTAGTAAATAAATAAATAAATAAATAAATAAATAAATAAATAAATAAATAAATAAATAAATAAATAAATAAATAAAGGCATTAGAAAACCAAACTCAAATTGTATTTGAGATACAGGAGAAAAAATATCTCTCGCTCAACAGTAATCCTAAACGGTGGAAGTTCCCACTAATGTTCCCAAAAAGACTGGCTGGAAGGACATAATAAACCTTGCAAAATGTTAAATGTCCCATTTTGAAAAACGTGAAGTCCGGTACCTGTAAAAATGACTGGAGATTGGCGTTTCATGCAGCAAAACAAAATTAAATAAGCCTAGTCAGCAACAGTAACAATAAATGGCATGCTTTTTTAACATACTAATTTAATTCTGTACCTTTCCTTGTGGCTCAATGACAGCAAAAGTTGAGGTTTCATACAGATACCCAGCATTATGTAGTATATTCCGGGTCCCAAAATTGACAGTTTCATCTTCTGCTTCAAAACCAACCTTGATCCTGTCCCAGCTGGCCATAGCTTGTTTCTAAAAATAGAAAAAATTTGCTTCACTATTATAATTCTCAATTAATAAACATACATAAATACACAAACCCTTGCAGGGGAGAGATACATTGACATGTCTAAAGCCAATAAAGCAGTAACCCTGATGAAAACTTCTTGTTTAAAAAGGCATCACAGTCTTCCATAAACTATTCAACAAAATATATGATACAGAGTGTCACCCCACCCAGTGGCTTTCATTCACTTGTCAAAATACGAATACAAGAAAATCCTAGGTTCACAGAATCATCAGCCTCTTGAACCATTACTCGAAACTATTTCTCAAAGATTATTCAGCAAATGTGAGAGAGTCTAGGTTTAGACAAGATTTGGGTACACAAGACAACAGTCGCACTGCAAGTTCTAGTGAACAACTGTTATGATCTGAGGATAAATGTACTCCTGTGTTTATCAGAAACTTAGGAAATTCTCAGAACGAACATAGAACGCAGACACATTTACTGTATAAGAAACTTGCACTGGCAGCAGACAGCCCACATTAAGGGTGATAATGAAGTGACTTAACACATCAAATATCTGCAAAGGAATCCAGCAAGGAGGTATTCTCTCACCACGCTTATTTAATTCTGCCTAGCCGAGCAGTACCCACACCAAGAAAACTAACACTGTCCTGAATCAGGCAATGTGGATAATCAGCAGGGTCATAAAAAATACCCCACTGCATTGGCTTCCAGTCGAAGGCCATAATCCTTCCAACAGGTGTAAGTCGCATGAACAATCCTGTCTGAGAAGTGCATAAAATACAGATCAGCACGTAATTTCCAATTCACCAATACATCCACAGAATCACATTAATCCGACTGAAATTCAGACACCCTCCTCCACTGTTGGCTCAAAAACTGGCCCTGGATTGTGAACCTGGAATGAAGAATGGACTGCGAAGTCCCCCATTGAATGGGGAGAGATCTCCAACCCTACGCAGTCACCGCTCTGATTTCATCTTCTGCGGACTGTGCAGGTCACACTACACAAAGTGCGTACTGAGCATGGAAGAAGTGGCTATGCGATGCATTCTTGAGGCTCATGGCCTTCTCCAAGCTATGACAACAGGGAAGAATTTCAGACTATGTGACACATTACCTTCAGGTGCCCTCACAGAGCCTTTTCCAGAACTATCAACCGACAGAATCATCAATCAACAAGGATCTGCCGCTCAGGTGGCAGATTCTCTATCAAGTGTTTACCTAGTCTTTTCTTCCATGATTTTAAAGAACTTAGAAACTTATCAAATACTTCCCTTTATAAATTATTCCCTTCCCTAATTATTTTCCTGTACATGAATATTTGCCCAAAATTGTCCTCCTGAATTCCTATTTCATATTCATATTATGAACTTTCCTACTTCTGAAAGTTCCACTTCAGCTTATTCATCTAATAATGTCATCCCACACCAATTCTCCACTGACAGCTCGGAATATACCATTTAGGTGAGCAGATTGCCTCTTTACTCTTAAGTCTTTGCAGTCCAAAGATTGCAACACTTTAAAAAACATTACTCTTTTGTGGGAAATCATCCATAACAAATTATGCTGCTTTCATTGGATCCTTTCCTTGGTTCTCATACCAAGCAATCCTGGTGTGGGTCCCATACACTGGAACCATACTCTAATTGGGATCTTGTCCTTTACATCCTTACTACAACTCCAAAATACTTTCATAACCATAAGAAAAGAACCTTTGTTTACAACCTCATTAATCTTATCACTCCAGTGGACTACTGTAGCAGTCAGGAGAAAGCTATACCAGGTAGCCGGTGGACTGATCCAAAAGTCGCATGGGAGCAATACTGCACGGCCGGTAAAGTGCTGCAGCAGTCGTCCATTGTATGGCGTGTCTGTGATTCACTACAGCATAATGCTAGAGAAGTTCAACCCTTGTGATATCTTGCAGCTATCTTTAAAGAATATAATTACTAGTAAAGTCACCAGAAAACATAAATGTCCCACAATACTGCCCTGCAGGATCAGGTAAGGCTTCACCTACTCTAATTTGATTTGATTTGTTTATTTATCATCAACAGAGTTATTAATTCTCCAATTACAGATGATATAATACATTCAAATATTAACAATATTAACAGCACTTACTACTACCACTACTAATTATAACTAAGCAATATATAATATATACATATATAAAAAAAACATAAGGAAGAAAAAGAAGACATGAAAACAGAAAAGTATTTATACATTTAAAATGATTGAAGAAAGTATAACTTTCAGTTGCCAAATGCGCAGAACAAGATACAAGGAACACACTGTCTATGAAGTGTCCATAAGATGTCTGCGAATTTCACTAACTGAAGAGTGAAATATATCCACTATCCCGCTAATTTTGTTCAGGGATCTTAGGGCCTGCATAAACCAAGAGTTCCTGTGTGATTCCGTTCTGCACCTGGGTGAGTAAAAGGTGACATACCTGTGCCTAGTCGTAAGAGACTCAATACACGGTTGTACAAAACAAATCATAATCCGTCGATGACAGCTTGATACCCAAACACTTCTTGCTGATCCATTTCAAGAATCGGATCTGTACTCGCTCTAAAGCATTAACTAAGTATTGCTGTTAGGGGATCCACACTTCAGAGCATTATTCTAGACTAGATCGTATAAGTGAGAAATACAGGGTTTCCAATGGGACAACAGATTTAAAACTCTTGCAATTTCTTCTGAGGAAGCCTAAAATTTTAAATGCCTTGTTAACAATATTTAACACATGCTCATTGAAAGATAGACCATTTTGATTACTAAAAATAACACCAAGATCGTTAATTTTATTAACACTCTTCACTTCTTGATCCTTTATATGATAATTGAATACATTAACTTGCAATTTTCTCTCGAAGGATATTGCACTACACTTTGAAATATTTAGGGTTAAATGCCACTTTTTGCACCATAATAATAATAATAATAATAATAATAATAATAATAATAATAATAATAGTAATAATGTTATTGGCTTTACGTCCCACTAACTACTATTTCAGTTTTCGGAGACGCTGAGGTGCCGGAATTTTGTCCCACAGGAGTTCTTTTACGTGCCAGTAAATCTACCGACACGAAGATGACTTATTTGAGCACCTTCGAATACCACCGGACTGAGCCAGGATCGAACCTGCCAAGTTGGGGTCAGAAGGCCAGCGCCTCAACTGTCTGAGCCACTCAGCCCGGGAATTTTCCCACCAATCACTAATATTATTTATATCATACAGTAACAATTCACAGTCACTCATCTTTACAATCACCTTGTAGATTTTAAGGTCATCACCATAGAGCATGGATTTGTGATGGCAAATCATTAACACATAGAAGGAACATAAAAGTCCCAGTAGTGAACCTTGTGGAACGCCACACATAGGCTGATAAGGACGAGAAATTATACCCTCGTGTTTTACTGAATACCTCCTGTCGTAAGGATAGCATTTAAACCATTCAAGCAAGCTTCCATGAATGCCATATGCTGAGAACTTAGTCAGAAGAGCATTATGCTGCACAGAGTCGAAAGCCTTGGAAAAGTCTGTGTACACGGCCTAGTCATATAGCCCAAATTTTCGTCAACAGTCTTCCATTATCTACCCTATCAACAGCCTTTGACAGGTCAACACCGATACTGTCCATCTGACCTGAATGTAAAATATATGCTGTATCATGCTGGAATCCTACAAGCTGAGCCTCAATGGAATAACCTTTCCAAAACCTGCACTTCCTTCTATCAAACCAGTTAATAATTTTGCAAAAATAATCAGAAAAACAACATCAAGATTGCAACAGTAAATATCCTGACACTGACGGGAAACACATCAGAACTGGCTGACTTCATGAAAGAAAAAGATATAGCCATACTGGGACTGTGTGAGACCAAGAAGAGGGGTATAGGAGAGATTCCACCAAAAGAAGGATGCACGCTGTATTACAGCAGAGGACCTGAAGCGAAAAATGGAATGGCCATCATACTTAGAAAAGAAATCCAAGAATATGTGGAGTCTACAAAATGTGTCAGCGATAGAATGATGGTGATGAGACTCCAATTTGAAAATGGCATGAAAGATCTTTTCAGTTGTATGTCATATGGGGTATATAGTCAATATGGCGGCGTGTGCAGAAGTGATGCTGAGTGTTATGCGCAGTATTATTATATTTTTGGTGGTAAAGAGTGCAGTGCAATACTCCAAAAGTGCTACAATCGCTTGAGATAACCCTCCCAGATACCTGGAAAACATAATTTTATTGGAAAAACTATTGGCGAGTGAAAAATGTACTCTTAACGATTTGACGTGGTGCAGTGCTGAAAGTCTGGGGATGGCAGCCATAGGTCGGCCTCGGCGAAGGGACAGGAGCAGTGTTGTCAGACTGCCTGTAGATAATCAGCCACTGCTGTGCTTGGCACTTGCCATAAATGGGGAGATCGAACTAAACCCGGGTCCAGAACAGTGTACAATTTGCAGAAATAGTGGTAGGAGGAACCAATTATTTGTCCACTGTAATAATTGCTCGCTAAAAGGGTATAGAACATGCGCAAAACTCTGTGTCTAAATTCAGAAAAAAATAAAGAACGGTTCCCATACATGGTTATGCTGGAAGTGTGAAATGCTGCCATTATCAGACTCGTTCTTTACAGTTACCAGTGATACGCCCAATGACTTAGTAAATAATTCTAAATGTACATACGTAAGTAAAAATATATAACTTTTTGCCTTCAATGCACGCAGTATTATGCGACCTGGACGGTTACAAAATATTCCTATTCCTGGATTCTGTGACCATCAGGCAATTCTCACAACACTGACCCATATAAAACCATCCCCCAAACTCCATATCAGAACAGCTTATAATATTTCCTGAAAAAACTGGAACAATCTATCCGCTTTACTATCCAACCGCCTCCCTGCTGTCACCTCAGAATTCACAGGCAGTACTGACATAAACAAGATATGGAATGACTGGAAGAAAATTTTCTTTCAATGCATAGAAGAAACCACACCAATAGTAAATATAACCAGCAGACAGAAATCCCCATGGATTACCACGGAGATAGTGCGAGAAATTTGAAGAAGGGACCGTCTGTACCAGAAATGGAAAAGAAATCCAACCGATTGCGATTGGGAGAAATACAGGCTGGCTAGGAACAAGGCTAAACAATCTATCTGAGATTCCAACGATTCTTACATCTACAGTCTCAACACCAAGGAACTCTGGGCTTTTCTCAGAAGTAAAGGTTGCAACAGAGCTCCATCTGTATTTAAACATAACAGTAGAGCAGTCTCCACACCACAAGAAATTGATGACAACTTCAACAGGAAATTTAAAAGTAACTTCTCCGTCCCTACTAAGGAAAAGAACATACTATATTCACGGACAACATTTACCCCTCTCTTCTCTCTAACCAACATGTATTTCTCAACAAATGAAGTAAAGGAGAGCCTTCTGAAAACAAGACCTCATGCCGCGACCGGGCTGGACCGACTGCCAGCGAGAATTCTCAGGAATTGTGCAGTCGCCTTGGCGCTCTTTTCAACTATTCCATTAATACCGGGTCTGTACCTGTGGAGTGGAAAGAAGCCAACGTAGTGCTGGTATTCAAAGATGGAGATAAGGAAAACGTAGATGATTACCGCCCAGTTTCTATAACATCAGGGGTCTGTAAATGTATGGAACGTCTAGTTGCTACATGTATGTTGGATTTTCTCAAGGAGTGAAACCTGTTGAACTCAAACCAGCACGGCTTCATTCCGGGAAAATCCTGCACAACACCTTTAACAAAAGTCATTGATGACTGGCAGTTCTCTTAGGAGCAGACTGATGTCTAACAAATAGACTGTGTGACTCTGAACTGGAGCAAAGCTTTTGACCAGATGTCACATCAAAGACTTGTGTTAAAACTTAGAAACTATGGCATTCAAGGTAAACTGCTGTCATGGTTGAGGTAATTTCTGGTGGGTCGAACGCAATGTGTTGTGTAAGGAGGAGCCAAATCAGACCAAACCACAATTACTTCTGAAGTAATTCAGGGCAGTGTGATAGGGTCCCTCCTGTACATGATTTATGCTCTCGACTTAACAGATTGTGTAAAATCGACCATGGCGCAGTATGCTGATGACACCGTCATTTACAGAGCCATGAAAAACAGTGATGATATTGTACAATTCCAATCGGATCTGGATAGTATAGCTCTGTGGTGTGAGGTAAATAAAATGCATATAAATATTAAGAAGTGTAAATACATATAAAACTAAGCAGAGCTAAACAACCACTCCAGAACCAACCTACTCTATGTGGAATCCAACTGCTGACTTCTAAATCCATCAGACTGCTCGGTATTCACATTACAGACAATCTGAAATGGAATAAACACGTGGAGGAAGTGAGGTGTAAGGCATACAGAGCGCTAGGTTTCGTCCGTACATGTCTCTCGGGAGGAAGAAATAAAGTATAGACAAGAAATGTGTTTTTCCACCAATCAATACACAATTTATTGTAAATAGATTACACTAGTACCGGTTTCGGCTCTTGACGGCCATCATCAGCTAGTACATGATTAGTTTCCAGCCATTAGACAAATCACAAGTTGTTATGTTAGACATCCCGATGTCTAATGGGGGATGGAAATGTAGTATACAGTAGCATGAAGTTAAAATATCTGTGGTCAAGGTAAAAAGTTCCAATAAGTTAGAACATGAGTATATAGAATATATTAAAATATATGGGCCACAATATAAAACACTTAAAAAGTTTTAACACATTAACATTTTTTGGTATGTATAGGTTAGACACTTGTTAAAATTTTAGTTCATGTTACATAGATTCCATTCTTCTATCTTCTGTGTGGTTCTTTTGCTTCTATGTCATGTGTGAGGAAATCTTCGAGAATGTTCTGAAACTGATATGCGTCATATTGATATGGACCTTTGTCATGAAGAAATTTTATTGTGTTATATAATCCAACTGTGATGTACTCTAGTAAGTTTTAATATAGTAATATAGTAAACTGCAGGTCCTAACTTTGTATTTAGAAGCAGTTGGTGGCAACACCTCTCTCGTCTATGTTCGTTTGTGGTTGTAGTTATTGTTGTTGTGGAGGTCTTGTACCAATATGTCTGAAGGCTTGCTGTGTTCTACTCATATGAGCTAATATGAGTCCCAGACGCACTCTGCCGCCAGCAGAGTCAGAGGGTAGTAGGGAAATAAAATACCACTGTGAAAAAAAAAACTGGTCCCTTGCAAGGGTTACGGCAAAGACTGGTAAATGACCAGAAGCCAGAAAACATCTTGAGGCAACCTCTAGGGCTAACAACCCTAGTTGTAAAAGGATGGGTACCCGTCCAAAGCAAAGTCAAGTCAAAAAGCATGATGGCACAACATTTCAAGAAACATACCCCAGGAGGTAAATCTTCGGATAAACCCCTCGTCGTGAACGCCACGGCGCACGAGTCTCGTTCGGATTCTGGGGGAGACTCTACATCATGCAAGAGACGAGTCGGAGCGTCTCGGTGTACCCCGAAGAGTCAAAAACTCAGGCCTAAATCTAAAACCTTTCTAGCAACTTTCAACATAAATTCACTTACACAAACTGGCAAGCTGAAAACCCTCACCAAAGCTCTTCACGAAAATCAGATATCCATAATGGCCCTACAGGAAACAAGGTACCCACATGAAGAGATTTTTGAATCTGAAGGCTACCGATTTTTCAAGAGCAAAGCGCAAAGAGGAATCCTCAATGGAGCTGTGATGCTTGGAACTGCGTTTGCTGTTAAAACCAAGATCCTTAAATCGGTTGCAAATTTCGAACCCGTGAATGACAGATTGTCTATACTCACAATTAAATGCGCAAACAAAACCTACGCCCTAGTTAACGCACATGCTCCTACAAACGATAAGAACAAGTCTGATCCAGACGAAGTTGATAATTTCTGGGACCTACTGGATGAAAAATTAAACAAAATCTCCAAACAACATGTCAAGCTTCTTTTGGGTGACTTCAATGCCCAACTAGGTTGTGAACAGAAGTACAAGAAAGTTATAGGAAATTAACCTGCTCACAAAAGAACCAATCCCAACAGCAAAAGACTGGTGTCCATTTGCGAAAATCACATGTCGACCCACTTTCGCCATCTACCCAGAAAGCAAATGACTTGGCGTTCTCCCGTCCAAGCTCTCGGAAAGTTCCAAATTGATCATGTTGCAATCTCCAGGAGAAACAGCCCTGAGATTATGAATGTCAAGGTAAAGAAAGGCATCAATGTGGCCTCAAATCATTATATGTCTCTTATCAAATTCAAACCAATTCCCGCAAACACACGGAAGACAACCAAACAGATCACACGCTTTGACAATGATAAACTTCGGCAAAGGGTCGAGGAGTTCCAGGGGAAGTCTAGACCAAATGACTGACTTTAACAACACCAAAAGTCTCCTTGTTGAGGCCGCCAAAGATGTTGCAGAAATCAAGAGAAGAAAAAAGCATGCCTGGTGGAATGGTACCTGCGAATCAGTCCTCCAAGAAAGACTCAATGCGTGGAAACAGAAAATGATTGGGAAACCTACAAAACCCAACGTGCCCAAGCAGCTAGTGTGTTCAGAACTGAGAAATGTAAATATGAAAAATCTCTCATTGAAAAGATAGAACAAAACTTTAGGAAGAATGAAAGCAGACAGTACTACAGAGCCTTCAAACGCAAACTCACTGGCTGTAAACCACCATCTCTATGCTTTGAGCGAAAGGATGGCACACTGGAGACGTCAAATGAAGAAAATTGCAGCATTCTGGCAGATTACTTCAAGAATTTACTTAATTGCTCTAAACCGCAAAGCGCCATTAAGACCAAGGAACCCTTACTCAGGTACCCAGATTCCAGACCACCCGACAGAGATGAAATCAAGCGCCACATTCCCCGTCTCAAAAATAACAAAGCGCCGGGGGAAGACTCAGTAGTAGCAGAACTATGGAAATATGCCCCAGAGGAATCACTTGATATCTTGCAAAAGCAAATAGAAGAAATTTGGAACAAGGAGACCCTACCCGAAGATTGGAAAATAGCTTTGATCCATCCATTACACAAAAAAGGCAGCATGAAGAACATCAACAACTAAAGAGGAATATCTTTGCTACCCGTGACTTACAAAATTCTATCACTTGCCATCCTGGAGCGTTTGGAAGCACAAGTCGAACATCAAATAGGTGAATACCAAGGAGGGTTCAGAAAAGGTCGCTCAACAGCTGAACAGATCCAAAATCTCAAAACGATCATCAGATATTGTACACTAAGGTCCAAGCGGTATGTGTCTGTCTTTGTAGACTTTAAGAAAGCGTACGACTCCATTGACCGGGAAGTCCTGCTAAACATCTTAAATGAATTTGGAGTTGATTTGAAACTGCTGGCATTAATTAAAGCCACCCTGACCGATACAAAATCCAAGGTGAAGTTTCATGGATGTGTCTCGCATTCCTTTGACATCAAAACAGGAGTCCGACAAGGTGATGAGCTAACACCGATACTCTTCAACTGTGTTCTTGAAAAGGTCATCAGAACCTGGCGGGTGAGATTACAGGAAACCAACTACAGTCCATTGAGAATAGGAACCAAATCCAAGGGGATCGCAACAGACTACTTAGCATTTGCCGATTATATTGCTGTTCTCTCAAACGACATAGAAACCGCTAGAGCTCAAGTTGAAATTTTAAAGGTTATTGCAGAACAAACTGGTTTGCAGATATCGTTTGAGAAAACAGAAGTAATGACTAACATCAAAGAGGCTCCACCAAAACTCCATACAAAATACGGGAACATCACCCGAGTAGACAAATTCAAATACCTGGGTGAGATCATCATGAAAAATGGACTGGACAAAGAAGCACTTCAGGAGCGAGTACGCAAACTGGAAATAGCCTACCAAACATCCCGCACAATCTACAACAAAAAATGCCTTTCCCAAAACACCAAGATACGTCACTATGAAACAGTTCTGAAGCTAGTAGTTCTATATGCAGCCGAAACCCTGTCTCTAAATGCCAACAAAGGACTCCTTGAAGAACTGGAGAAAAGAGAACACAAAATTGTGAGAGGAATCTTGGGATCAAAGTACAGAAATGGAATCCATCAAAAGAGATCCAACAAGGAAGCCTACAGCAAAATAGAGAAAATTACCGACACAATCAGAAAAAGACGGGCACGATTTTACGGTCATCTGAAAAGAATGGATGGAAGAAAGTTAACTAAAGAAATCTTTCGCTTTTTTTATTCAAACCCCAAAACCACAATTCCCTGCTTTAGAAATACCAAAGAAGACCTGCAAATGCTACATATCTCAGCTGAAGACGCCCTTAACAGAGATCTCTTCCGCAAGAAAATATTGACGAACGGGCTAAACCGAGACGAGCAACCGAAGAGAAGACACGGTGCCCCTTGGACAGAGGAGCATAAGCAGGCCCACTCACAAAGAATGAGGGAAATTTGGGCTCTAAAGAAGGCCAAGTTCAGTGTCAAATGCAACAAGACTTAATGTGGTCCTTGATGGCCCCAGCGAATTATATCTATATATAATAACAATAACAACAACAACAACAATAATAATAATAATAATAATAATAATAATAATAAACGGGTTGCATAGATGAGCACTTAGAGGACTTTTTAGAGGAAGTGGGGAGACAGAAGGTAAGGAAGTGCTATTGATGGGAGATCTAAATGCATAAGTTAGAATGGAAAGACAAGGAAGGGAAGATGTTATAGTGCCCTTTGGATATGGAAATGTAAATCCAGAAGACGAGTTGTTGGTAGATTTTTGCATGAGGAACCAAATGATTGTTGGAAACACCTGGTTTAGGAAGAACAGTCAGAAGATTACAAGGTATGGTTGGGGAGACAGACGAAAAAAGACCACGATTGATTATATAATCATAGAGAAAGAACACTGGAAGAACCTTTTAGATGTTATAGCCATGCCGAAAGAAGTTTTTGGTGGAGTTGTGATAGGAAAATTAAAAGTGGGAAAGATTGAAAAACCCCCATTAAGAAGAGAGAAAAGAATTAAAGTATAGAAGTTTTTTCCCTATTTGCTTCACGTCGCACCAACATAGATAGGTCTTATGGCGATGATGGGATAGGAAAGGCCTAGGAAGTGGCAGGAAGCGGCCGTGGCCTTAATTAAGGTACAGTCCCGGTATTTGCCTGGTGTGAAAATGGGAAACCACGGAAAACCATCTTCAGGGCTGTCGAAAAAGGGGCTCGAATCCACTATCTCCCAATTACTGGATACTGGCCGCACTTAAGCGACTGCAGCTATCGAGATTATAAACTTATAAACATAAATTTAATGGATTAGATCAAGATTTAACAATATTAGACACATTGAGCAGAGGCCCCCTACTAGATATCACAGAAGTCTGTTTCATACATCTAGACCAATACTTCAATCCTAATCTCAACTTGAACGACATTTCCGAAAAGCCCAGAATTTTATTTGATTCTCTTATTTCAGTTCTCAACAGTGTTAAACTCCCTAAAAATAACTTGTGTTTTTTTTCTTTTTTTTTTCTCCCCAGATTATACGTCACATGTTATCCTTCCCTACCAAGTCCATCTGACTCCACCCCCTCCATCACCCCTCCTCTCCCCCTTCTGACCCACCCTTTTCCTTCCTCAACGATGGTCAATGCTTCTAGCAAACTCTAGCACTTGCTCCTTGCCACTCTCCACGCATACTTCAGGCCATTTGAGGTGAGTCTCCTACTTAACTTTATAGTGTTTTGCCCTATTTCCAATATCTCATTTTAACTCTTAACTTTCTTTTCATACTTCAGGTCCGAATTGGATCAAGAACTTTCTGGCCATATAACCACTTTCTCTTTGCCTGCAATATGATCCACTTCTTTGAGTACCTCATAAATGATGGCTTCTTATTATGAGTTGATGATACAAGCCACTAGCAAACTTACTTATGTTACTTTATTATCAATACTCCGTGGAAGGACTGCATCCCATGTCAGTTTTTGGATGTCCATGTTTTATTTAACCTAGTGTTTAGCAGTGCTACGCTTGAGACTTTTCAATCATTCCAAAGTGATCAAGTCTTTAAACATTTGTTAATATCCTCACTTTCATTTTATAATTGGACCAACGAGCACATAACTTGTTTATATTCTTTTAAGCATTGTATTTTTACCTCATCTTATTCATGTCACTATTATTGAGAGTTTATTATATGTACGACATACTTTTATATCTTTGTTCACACAACCTGTTTCAGCTGATGATGGTATCCATAGACACCAAAACAGGTACTGAATAAAAAAATGTGATTATATTAACAACATTTATTATGTATTGAAAAAAGGTGGATCAATTAAATTTCCCTCAATTGTATTTTATTAAGTACAGACGTTAATTTGTATTGTATGTGTAGCTGAATTGAATACCATTCTAAAGGGGCCAGATCCTGTGTTACTACTAAATGAACGTTATACAGTTGCAAGTTCAACTGGGTTTTCTTTTTATACATTATTTTAATTACATTCTTCAACCATATCTCGTTCACCTTGTTCTGGATTCTGTTCTGACTGCCGTTCTTTCTTTGTGACGGTCTGAGAAACTTAGGGATCAGTTTCAGCCTCAGGCACTGCTTTAGAAAAGCTATGTCTTTAACCAACTTACAAATCTTCACTTTAAGATTGACAAACTTATTTATCTGATATTTCACCTGGTTGGCTATTATATTACAAGTTATTATCCTCATGATTGTTTCTGTACTGAAAGTTATTCATATAAGAAATAACAAAGGTATTTTTACTGTTCCACCGATTCAATACAACACACTGTTCTGTGGTTACGTTTATAAACAGCTATATAGATTAATGGTACATGTTTCGCCCTTACTAGAAGGCATCTTCAGCCTTTTGTCAAACTTAAAATGCTAAAAAATATAATAAAATTCTTCCGGGCTGTTATGCCGTGGTCCACTCCTCTCGCTTCTCCCAGACGTTTCGACTACTGCTGCGGTAGTCATCTTCTGTGGCGTCGTGTAGATACGCTCTCCTGTATCCCGCTGGCGACTGCGAAAGTTGTTTGGGAAGCAGCTGTATTTATATATAAGTGTGTGGCCTCCAATTGGTTCGCGCTGTGCAATCCGACATCTGATTGACTATCTCAAAGCATGACCTCCGATTGGGTCGCGCCGAGCAGCCTGACGTTTGGTTGGCTATCTGAGCACACGACCTCTGATTGGTTTGCTGGCAGAAGTGTCAATACTCGCCTGACGGAGCACAAAAGGAATTGTCGCTTGGGGCAATACGACAAATCAGCAGTAGCAGAGCATGCACTGTTTGACAGAAATCATGAGATCCGTTACGAGGATACTGACATACTGGCCACAACATCTCACTTTCACGCGCGTCTCTACAGGGAAGCAATCGAAATACATAAACATCCGGATAACTTTAATAGAAAGGAGGAAGGACTGAAACTCAGCAAGGCCTGGTACACCCCTTTATATAACGTACGGCCGAAGTTTACTAAGATCAGGGACATTACAGTCAACCAACCAGAGGATCCATTGCTCGGCACGACCCAATCGGAGGTCGTGCACTCCAAGATCCAATCAGACGACAGATTTCTCGGAGCGACCCAGTCAGAATCCATGCCCGGCGTGAACCAATCAGAGGTCGTGTGCTCAGATAGCCAACCAAACGTCAGGCTGCTCGGCGCGACCCAATCGGAGGTTGTATTTTCAGATAGTCAATCAGATGTCAGATTGCACAGCGCGAACCAATTGGAGGCCACACACTTATATATAAATACAGCTCATTCCCAAACAACTTTTGCAGTCGCCAGCAGGATACAGGAGAGCGTATCTACACGACGCCACAGAAGATGACTACCGCAGCAGTAGTCGAAACGTCTGGGAGAAGCGAGAGGAGTGGACCACGGCATAACAGCCCGGAAGAATTTTATTATATTGACACCGGCCGTGAAAGCCTTCATACTTTAATTAAAATGCTAAACTTGAATATTCAATAAAAAGGTAAAACAAGACAAATAACAACGTAAAGCTAAAACCTGAATACAGAGTCATTTGAAATATGGACAATATTAAATTAAAACATGTGATGAAATAGATTAAAAATTAACGTCAGTCGAAAACTATGCTTCCGAAGCTAAAACTCGATCTTCATCTTTCTATGACGTGTGGTACTTTTATCTTTTCAAGCACGCAATTCCAATATAGTCGCCAAAGAATCTTGCCCATAGTTAAAATTTGTGTCCAAATTGAATAAAAATGCCTTGTCTTGTTTCACATTTTTATTGAATATTCAAGTTTAGCATTTTAAGTTTGACAAAAGGCTGAAGATGCCCTCTAGTAAGGGCAAAACATGTACCATTATCTATATAGCTGTTTATAAATGTAATCACAGAACAGTGTCTTGTATTTAATAGGTGGAACAGTAAAAATACCTTCGGTATGTCTTATATTAAAAAAAAAAAAGTTTGCCGAGAAAAGTAAAATTATTGGAAGATAAGCACTATGGAAATGATTTGACTAACAGTTGCAAGCTGAACAGATGTCAGAGTCTCAAAGTCCCATGCAAATAGGCACCAATTTTAATTTGGAGAGGTTCTATACGTGTTTCCACAGGACTTAATGCAAAAGTCAGATCACCAACTTGCCATGAAGAACTAATATCCAGAAGACGCAAGATCGCACAGAACGGCATCAACTTATAGGAAAAGTAAGTGCTTGGGTCACATTACTAAACAATATAATACTCGGTCTCGAGCGTAACGACGAGAGAATGTTAAAAGGGTATTGGCATTAATGAACTGCCTAACGAAATCGGTAAATCATGGGTATTTACTTTAACTACCTACTTACACTGTGCAGTAAAATGAACTGACAGATCAAGCATCATATATGTTAATACAAAAAAATACGCACCTCAATTTTTAGGAGTCAGCGATGTATAATATTATCAATGGCTCTTTTCTCGAACGCACACTCTCTTCGCATTTCGTGCTTTATACGGAGCAGTTCTCAACACATCTGGCAAATTCTTCATTCATTCTAAATGTCATCAGTTCTTATAAAAGGCGGGAGTCCAATAAAATCGTTCGGGAAAATCGCTTCCGGTTCAGGTTCCCATACTACCAACGTAAACTTAATAAGTTTATCATTCTCTTCAGAGCCGTCTACGGTAGTCGGCTATGATTCTCTTTGAGTTTATCAAAGAAACTTTGAAAAAGCCCATTCGTGAAGCAAGTTTAAATATGTTTTTATGAACATTTAGAATACTGCGGATATACATTTGATAAAATTTCGTTATAGAGTGTCTGATTAGCTCTATACCATCGCTTACAGCAACGTAAAAAAAATTGATTTGTCTATTGGTAGTTACTTGGATACATGCGAATTCGGTACACATCCTCTTTGGCTGATCTTTGACACAAAAATACGTCTACGTCATATCCTATGCGTAGGACGATGTGCCATGCAGCCATGCGATGAATGATACGTTGTGACACGTTTGTGTACTGTATTCACCGGTGTAGACGTGCTGATTTACTGAAACGATGGAATTTATTTATGGATTGCCATTCGCTGTTTTGGAAGTTCCCAACTTGAAAATCAAGAAACCATCATGGTTTCATCAACCATCTGCGATGGTTATGTTTTCATTGGTGCTACTATCGTACTTCTTGGTTACGGGAGGTTAGTTTCAATCGTTTGACATGTTTTTAAGATTATGTTGACTTATACATAGGCAGCACTACACGACTTGAGTAGGAATGGTTAAATTTTCGAATCCTCCATGAAAAGAATAACAAGTTTCATATAGCATACTTGAATCCTCTCCCTCTAGTTAGGTCCCTCCTACCAGATTACACGTTTGTGTACTGTATTCACCGGTGTAGAAGTGCTCATTTACTGAAACGATGGAATTACAAACAGAAAAACTTACAAGAAGCTATAATGGATAAGTTTGGTCAGTAGTACCTCAATTCGTTGGGGCCAGCTTGTTTCAGTTTCAACTTTATTGACTTCCATGGACCTGGTTTATTAATTAAATACAAAGTATGACATTGTCTTATAATTAGTTGCATAGAACACAATATTTTTTAACGTAATTAACTCCTGTTAAGTTTAAGTGCATTTCAAAGGGCCTGTCATTGAACTGAGAGCTCTTTGATATTGAACAGGTAGAACTTCACTGTTTCTCCTAAGCTTAAAATACAACTGAGGAAGTTGAGTCTCATAAATGTTACCTCGTATAGCATCTAATTATGCATACTTATGCGCAATAAATATTTCTTATAACATGTAGGAGAGGTGGAAGTTTTCATTGCCTCAACTGAGGAACAACCTGACTATGCTAAGAAGTATGTTTACTTCTACGTAAAATATCAGGAGCAACATTTTCCAAAGTAGCAGGGCCTAAGCTAAATTAACTTTGCCATTGGCTGAAATTACCTCAGTATGGCAACACTCCCAGATTTCATTACCAATTGGGGAACAATAAAAAACTGTAACAAATAAGAATCCAAGAACAAGTTGATATCTCCCCTTCACTGTAATATAGGATTCACATAGGCCTACCATACCGTACTGAAGGAGGTTAGTTTCTCCCGAAAGAGAGTGAATCCATACGTAACTATAGGTGTTAATGTGGTTTCAAAAAGTGTCATTGACTTCATAACCAGGTGCTCTTCTTCAGATTCTTTTTTGGAATTAATCATAACCATTACACTATGTTTATTGTTCACATCCTTTCCTACATGTTACATGAGGTAACATAATTGTAAGATACAAAAGAGAAAGTATATTGTTTAAAGTGGTTTTCTTTCTGAACAGTTTCTCTCTACTGTCCTACTACAGAGTGCCTGCGCAGTTCAAGCCACTGTTAGCTTACATTCGAGAGATGGTGGGTTTGAACAACACTGTCGGCAGCCCTGAAGATGGTTTTCTATTTTCACTCCTGCAAATGCTGGATCTGTACCTTAGTTAAGCCATGATCGCTTTCTTCCGTCCTACCCATCGTCGCCGTAAGAACTATTTGAGTCAATGAAACATAAAACCAATAACAGAAGATATATATATTTTGCATTACTGTCCACTATGTGAGGGGTGTTTAAAGGTTGAATGTTACATGAGATTTAGGTTGACTGTAGTAGTGTTGGCTACTGAATATATGATCTGAAGTAGTGTATTGATTCATTCAACTGTCCGAGTGAATTGAATCGCAACAGTGGCAAGCTCATGGCACACGATTCAGCTGACTCGCAACAGACAGTGCCGAGTGGCACACTCACGGGTCAGTAAGATAGAACACACACACAGTTCAATTTTGGAACACTGAACATTGGCAGGGAGCCGAACTTCCGCTGCAGGTGAGACGTACAGAACTCTGGCTCACTGAAAGAATCGTACCCCTCTCAGCTAATTTGAAAATAATACCTACTTACATTCACATTCTTTCAGAGAAGTTGAAAATAATAGTTGGATTTATGTGCAGTGTTAAAATGGTAGTCAAAACATAATTCTAAAGTAGCTAGTAAGTAGGTAGGCTATTAGGTTATTGTATTTATTATTTTAATGAACTTAGTTGACATTTAACAATTAATTCAACTTAGCTCTCTAGCCTACACTATGAGTCATACTCATGACCACTCAAAATTATCTGTTTTATATTGGGAAGAACCACTCAGTATTCTCTCAGTTTGTATGTTGTATCATTGCACTAGACTTCAATCATCGAATCACAAGATCACTGGTGTACGTGGACAGTGAGTAAGTAAGCCGACTGATGCAATAACTAAAGACTTTGAATCAGAAAACCGTGAATACATTGAAATTTCTACATTCTTTGAAATCATTTAAGAAAAGACTAGGCAAACAATCGACAGGAAGTCTGCCACCTGGGAGATAGCCCTAAATAACAGGTCATTGATGATAGTGTGTTCAGATATTTTTTCACATAATTCTATATAGGCTACTTATTTAATGGAGTTATGTGGCAGAAAGGCTTTGTAACATCATAACTTGATGCGAAGAAGCAGCTGCAGGAGAAACTGAAAGCTAGATGATGCATAAGAAAGCAGTTCATAGGATGAATACCAGATGGCAGCAGCGAGAGATGTAATAGGAACAGTGACTCTACTGTGTCGTGAATCGTATCACTGTATCGATTCAGTGGAACACGGCCAGAATACGCCGGCACAGCTATGATGACATACTTACGGGACCTCCTGGGTAGGAGGGGTTTCGGGTGGGGAGAACTTAAAAGATACTGCCTAAACACATCATACATGACGTCGTACAGAAGCACGAGCAGCAGCCGCGGAGCCCGTGCTCGCCCGTGCCGGCGGATCCTGGACTTATACCAGAACAAGTTCTTAGTTTTATAGTAGTCAAGGTTGCTAGGTTTAAAATCTTGTCCGTTCACAATGTACTTGCAGGTGATCTTGAATGCTGTTAGACGTATCCATTAATGTAAGGAAAAATGCAGTTAGGTCATTTTGCAGAAACACTGCAGGGTAGTCTTGAACTGGATGAACATTTGATAAACAGTTTGGTTTATGCAAAGACTGTGTTAAGAAATTTCACTATAATATCTGGAATTACAAAAGAAATACAGGGAGTATCATAAGACTAAAGTGCTCTCAAATGGAAAGAAACCTAAGAAGATTGAATGATGTGTAGAACTCCAGTATGCACTCCACAGGCTACTTGCCAGATGCTCAACTGCAGTGCATTGCTGCTATTTGCTGCAGCATGATTGTCTTTTGTTGTTAGTGGCTTAGTTAACTTACTTCCTGTAGCCAAGAAGCAGACCTTCTATGCCCTGATGGAGGCCAATGTAATTTGGCAGAAAGCTAGACTTTGTTTTAGTAATAAATAAGTGGCTTTAATCCAGATAATCACATTTATTTATTGTATCCAAAAATCTTCATTTTGAAGTAGAGTAATTTGTTCGAGAAAAAACTGGATGAAAACCATTACAATTTTATTACAGTTAATTAATTTTACTTGTTTCTGTGTATACTAGCTGAAGATGACCCATATGGGGTTGAAACATGTCGCAGTCTCTACTTTTTATGAGTGTTCAAACCATTTAGTTTTAGTGGTTTACATTAGAATTGTATTGAAAGGGCAGATTAATATAAATATATTCTTATAAAGTATTATTGTTACTTAAAAAATACAATTTTAGTTCTACAAGGATATTATAACCAGGTTTTCCATGTGCCCAGCAAGGAATATAGTTATAATCAATTTTTTATTGACATGACAGAAAAATACTGTAAATGCACTGGGTCACACTGAACAGTTCTTAGGAACACCAGTCTGAGAGAGAGCAGGGTGATGCTGGCACCTCACACCAGGCAAATGCTCGGACTGTACCTTAATTTAGGCCATGGCCACTTCCCACTCCTACCCCCTTTTCCTCTCCCATCGTCGCCATATGACCTGTCTGTGTTGGTGCGATGTAAAGCACCACCAGATAACCTTTTCACAGCTATTAAAGTACGAGTGACCATCACTTGTCATTTTGTTTTGATAAGGGCTGCCATAGAGTAGTTGAAATGTTGACTTGTTTAATACCACGAACCTGCTGTGCTGGCATAGCAGGGGAAGAGGTGATACTCCCAGGTGGCGCGTCCCAGGTGGCGGATAGGGGGTCCTAACCGGCTTGCCGGCCCACTTGAGGGAAATAAAATATCTCACGCGGGCGAAGAATTCACCCACGCTATCCTCTGCTTGTCGTAAGAGGCGACTAAAAGGGGCAACCAAGGAATGATCAAATTAGAACCATGAAACTACTTGTAATTAGTACCACCACGGAGGGAACACCATGGGTCACTTTTACTTGCGCGTAGTACCACTATGTTGGGTACCAAATAGGTTTGTGATTAGTAGGAAACGAGGGCTCGACGGCTTTTACAGTACCTGTGATTAGTAGCACTATATGAGCAACACCATGGGATGAAGGAACCCATGGTTCCAGCTTGCCTATGATTAGTATCCACTATATGAGGAACACCACGGGATAGTACAAGTTCGTGTGGTTAGTACACTTAGGTGATGAACACCATAGGTTTGCGTTGCACCACAATGTGCGAAACACCCTAGGTCTGTAATACATGTGTGAATTTCATTGCCTGTGAGTAGTACCATAATGTGTGGAATACCGCGAGTCTACGCTACTCTTGATTAGTACCGCAACATGACAAATACCATGGTTCTAATTTTTTAGCGATAAATACCATTATGAGGGGCCGATGACGTGGATTTTTGACCCGTTTCGACAACAAGCATAATCGGTTCAGCATCGTGCTATAGAAGCAGTCCCTTGGTCCATAATATTGTTTTGTGCCAGCTTTGGTGCATGTGCGGCACTGTGGGTCGGATCCACTGATCATTTTAAATCCATATCCATCCATTCATTCATTCTTCGTCCTCACGCTTTGAATTCTGGTCAGTGGAGGATTTTGGACTTTTAATTTGTCATCTCATTTCGTACCATTAGGGGCCAATGACCTAGATGTTAGGCCCCTTTAAACAACAAACATCAATCAACTTGTTTAATATGGCAACACAGCCTAATATCTTGAAAGCCTGCACCTGCACTTTAAAATAAAAGGCTTAAATCATCAGTTCAAGTGTATTGTTATTTATTGTTGCAATACAAGTCCATTAAAAATAACGGTAAATATCTTGACTGCCTATCAAAAGTTATGAATACCGAGCTCAATAGCTGCAGTCGCTTAAGTGCAGCCAATATCCAGTATTCAGAAGATAGTGGGTTCGAACCCTACTGTCAGCATCTCTGAAGATGGTTTTCCATGGTTTCCCATTTTCACACCAGGCAAATGCTGGGGCTGAACCTTATTTAAGGCCAGTCGCTTCCTTCTCAGTCCTAGCCCTTTCCTGTCCAATCGTCGCCATAAGACCTATCTTTGTCGGTGCGACATAAAGCCAATAGCAAAAAAAAAAAAGTTATGAATTAAATTATAATTGCACACAATGTGCAAAAAGAGAGTACCGGTATAGGTCAAAGTTATAGCACTTAGTATCATAGGGGAGAGAGATTTGGTATTCGCTTATGATGTTGATTGTCTTTTATTCATAATAACGGTTGCGAAGATTTTCTAGCCATGTTTTGTTGAGTTTATCTTACAGAGCAAACACGACACATTTCACAAGACTTTGACTTATATTAACTTACAATATTGAGCATAATAAAGCCATTGGTCTACAAAGGTTGGGTCTGTCTATGAAGATGATAATGTGTGGATGTAAAGTTGTTTCTTGTTTTACCTTTCTGTTGCTCCCAATGCTCACTCTAGCCTGTCATTGTTATTTATCCATTTCTGTATACATATCCTTATTCCTAGCTTCCTATCTTTGATTTCGTATTGTTCCAGTACCTATATGTTAATAGAGCTTTTGTTTCCTTATCTAGGAATCATATATGATGTGATTGTAGAGCCCCCCAGTGTTGGTTCTACGACAGATGAACATGGTCACTCGAGACCTGTGAGTACACTTCTGTCAAAGTCTGATGTCTTTATCTGTAGTCCTAAATTAAATGTTTTTTATGCTGATATAATATTGTCTTGCATTTTTCAGGTTGCGTTCATGCCATATCGAGTAAATGGTCAATATATAATGGAGGGATTGGCCTCTAGCTTTTTATTCACAATGGGTGGTCTTGGATTTGTTGTTTTGGACCATACTCACAGTCCATCCACACCTAAACTTAATCGCATTTTGCTGATTTCTGTTGGGTTCTTGTGTATATTAGTTTCATTCTTTACATGTTGGGTCTTCATGAGAATGAAATTACCGTAAGTATTTTCTGCACTTTCTTCATTCTAGTTGTTTCCTCCATTTTTTAAACTATTGATTTTCTTTTTGACATCTGAAAAGTGGAGTATGAGTTTTTTCTTTTGTAAAATAAAGTTAGTTCATAAAATATATCAAAAGATACTCAGATCTGAATTATCAGATTTTGTACCAAAGCCAACCAGACTTTGAGAAGTAACAAATTATGATTACCTTTTACTTGCCTGTTTGCATTTATAGAAAGTTGAAAATTGTACAGAAATTATATGAAACAATACCTAAATTAGATGAGAGGAAAGATCCTACCTTTATGCTTGCCACGAACCCATCAACCCACCCCTAGAAGCTTTCTAACTTACATACAGTATATAGAAAAATTAAAATCGGCACTATGTTCTATAATAACGTAAATGAAAAATATTTTCACTGTCATTCACACTTAAGTTGGACTGAAAGTGCTTATTAGATGACATTGGCAGGAGGTTTGGATTCAGTTTTATATGTGTGTATACTGTATGTGTTCAAAATATGCACCATCACATGTCACACATTGTTTGTAATGTTTCTGAAGATTATTGAATATGTTGAACAAAGGTGCTGTAAGAACACAAAAAAGTGACTAACTTCTCATGTAATTTGGGAATATTTGTAGGTGAGTCACCTGTCTTGAAAACTGATTCTTTCAGTGTGCCTTATATGTAGGCATCTATGGCGTACAGATCTGGTACACGATTTCCAAAGTGTTGTTGCAGAATGGTAGGTGACTCTCCACAGTGTGGCCTGAAGCTCTATCTTGTTGCATCCATTGTCATTGGAGGAATTAGTTTCTGGTGCTACAAAAATTGCTCAAATCTTAAACGAATAGGGCAACAGTGAGTTCTCGGTAGACTATCTGATTCAATGTTTTTGGATTCTTTGCAGCATCTTCTATGAAATAAGGGCCCAATATACCGCAACCGGACACAGTGCGCCAAATCATAACCCGTGTGCTGTGTAAGCCGTTCAGATACAAAAAAAAGCTAGTTTATCCGTTGATGCTACATCGAGATGAAAATGGCTTTCATCTCAAAACCATATGATGTAGAAGAAATCTAGATCCTCATATGTCAGATATCCCTTGACTGCAATACTGTTATTGGGCTCGCTCATCCATTACTGTTAGACACTGAACAACTTCAATGTGGTATGCAAATCCACCCAGCTCTTTAAACATCCCCTGAACAGACCTGTTGCTCAAACAGAGTTTCAGTAATGTTCATTGGGGACTGTAACGTCCATTGGGGAGTTGTCCATGATTCTCGTTTGTGGTGATAGTTCTTCAGCATCCTGGTGTCCTCTTTTGTTGATATAAAGACTGATCCTGTATGACAGAAAATGTCAACATATTTTATTATTTGTTGCCTCCTTATTAAATCACTTCTCATACTGTTCTTTAATGTGAAGCAGACTCTGCCCATTCTGACATCCCACTCTGTATGACTGGAAATAATAATTTTCCAACTCCAGTTTCCTGGGTGTTGGTGTACAAGTGCTCGCCGTCTCTTCCTGTCTATATACATCTTCTGTTCCAGGACATCTTTCCATTTGAGACCTGTCTCCTCAACTTCTGATTTCACTGTGTCTCTTCAGCGTTTCCTTGGACAGTAAGGTCGAAGAAGTATTTTCTTCCAGATCTCTCGCTCTTCATTCTCGTAATGTGCCTATACCACTGAAGTCTACACTTCTTTATTACATTAGTAATAGGGACCACTATGTCAGCTACCTTCCAGTTTACTTAATTCCTGATTTTGTCCTTTTGAGTAGTTTGATTCATAGTTCTAATGAATCTCATTTCTTTTGCCCGAATTCTGCTATAGTCACTGTTTTGCAATTAATAAAATATTACATGATCTTATCGACCATGATGTCAGTGATAAGTATGGATACATTTTATCTGAAGAAATCCTACCATTGGCTGCTTTCGCATTTGCTGATGATATAGTAATAATCACAGAGCCAAAGAAAATGCAACAATTTTACTTACTTGAGCCATAAGTAGCTTCACCGAAATAGGTCTCAATATCAACCCACAAAAAAAGTAAATCTGTTATCCTAAAGAAAGGAAAACTGGTTCCGGAAAGATCACCAAACTCCAGGGATCAGTAATACCATCAGTAACATCAAATAATGAACGAATAAAGTACCGTATTTCCCGGCATAATCGTCGTCACCGCATAATCGTCGCATCCTTTATTTTCAATACAAAAATCGGACTTTAAACATTTAATCGCATAATCGTCGCACGTCCAAATTTTGTTCACCAATCTGGTTAAAAGGTAAATGGAACTGCAATGTAAGTTGCACATGAATGCACAATTTAAATATGTGTATCGTTTATGGGCAATTTGGCATCAAGTCACATTTGCAAGATGTTGCACAACGTATAAATAAATAATACCGATATATGTATGATGCATGGCTTACCGGTAGGCTATCGGCAGTTTGACAACGTGGTCACGAGACAGTGTACAATTTATTCACCACCTGCATATTATGAGTTCTCATTTGAAATACGTAAGGCTGTAAGTTATCGCTTATCGGCAACGTCGCCAGGAAATACCGGTACCAACACACACTTGTCTTCTAGTAGATAAGAGGTCTGGTAGAATTCTGCATTATTACAACCACCCGGCGCAACAGTCGCGAAGGACCTTGGCCTAGTAAGCGACCACTGCCCAGCCTGAAGGCCTGCAGATTACGAGGTGTCGTGTGGTCACCACGATGAATCCTCACGGCCGTTATTCTTGGCTCTCTAGACCAGGGTCGCCATCTCACCGTCAGATAGCTCCTCAATTGTAATCATGTAGGTTGAGTGGACCTCGAACCAGCCCTCAGATACACGTAAAATTCCCTGACCCGGCCGTGAATTTAACCCAGGGCCTCCGTGCAAGAGGCTGTCTCCTGCGTTATTGCACACAAAGTAAAATCCAAGACGATAACGCAGATTTCCACGGAATTATTCAGCTCACGGTCAGCCGAATTATTTACGATGTCTCAGTTGTCATTGCTAGGCTCTGATCGTACTACTACGTCGTAAGTGTCCAGGCATGGGATGAAAACTTTTACCCAAGCAGTCAAGATAATTATTATCCAATGGTATTAAAGTTTTATTTTATAAACTCGTCAGTAATGTAATGTAAAATCATGAATAACTGGGAAGAAATATTAACCTAATTACCGTATGTTTAAAAGAAATTGAAAAAATTAATGCTTGTTACTGACCTCTTGGAACATAGTCAACTACATTAGATATACACCGCGCTAGCTGGAGCGATGTATGAAGACTTCCATGCTCCGGTTTGCGAGCTTTGTGCAAGCGTACTAGTGTGTCGCAACCAACGAGCTTAACTGATAACAAATTGCTGCCTAACAGTATTGGCTGCTCTGGAATGGACAGATCACAGATGCATTTATTTGTTCGTGACTGGCGTGATTACTGTAAACATGTGTGCATGAGAATTTAACTTTTTTAATTTGTGTTTGGGGTGTTTGTAGAAATAATTTGTTTTAATAGTGAACAATGGAAAGTCATTTATATTGCAAAACATTAACGTGTGAAGCATTTATAAGCGATTATGGGTAAATATAGAAACTATTCAGCGGGCTTCAAGCTAAGCGTAATTGCCTTCGCTGAACAGCACGGGAACAGAGCTGCAGAAAGAACATTTTCAGTGAGTGAAAAGTTGGTGTGTGACTGGCGGAAATTAGTTAAGTTAATAAATTTCATTATTCGTCCGTATTGAAGCAAGATTACAATTTATTAAAATTTGTATCCACCTTATTCAATACATTAAAATGTTGTTAAGATGAAATTACAACATATATATTATAAGAACTAGTTTCAACGCCTTATTTTGCGTCATCAGCTGATATACATTTTAGGAAACATTGGCAAACACATAAGTTTATCTACGTCACATAAAACAAATTTAAAAAAACATATTGATGATCTAAAAACCGTGTTACAATTACATTGTTTCAAAGTCCATATTATCTGAGACTTGCGAGTATTAAACTTTAAGTTGATGAGGTCCGATGTAAGTTGGTTAATTTATGAGGAAGCAAACCAACTTACATCGGACAAAGTTTACTCAGATAATATTGACTTTGAAACAATATAATTTTAACATGGTTTTAGATCATCAATATGTTTTTTAAATTTGTTTTATGTGACGTAGATAAACTTATGCGTTTGCCAATGTTTCCTAAAATGTATATCAGCTGATGATGACGCAAAATAAGGCGTTGAAACTAGTTTTGATAAAATATATGTTGTAATTTCATCTTAACAACATTTTAATGAATTGAATAAGGTGGATACAAATTTTAATAAATTGTAAATTGGCGGAAATTAAAAAAACAAGCTAAAAAGCACGAACCCTTCTAGACGCGCGTTCAGAGGTCCTAAAACAGGGAAGCTTCCTATAAATGACGAAGAAGTGTTTATGTACATCAATGAAATACATAGCAATCGCTGCAGTGCATCATATGAAACGTTACAAATTAAGGAACGGGAGGTAGCGTGCAAACACAACATACCGGTAACTCAGTTTAAGGCGAGTCGTGAGTGGATTAAGGGGTTCATGCGACGACACAATCTGTCCGTGCGAAACAGAACAACACTAAGCCAAAAGTTGCCTGCTGATTACACGGACAAGATTGTAAATTTTCACCGATTTGTCATACGTTTGCGCAAGGAAACTTCGTACTTGCTTTCTCAAATCGGTAATGCCGATCAGACTGCAATCTTTTTTGATATGCCTCGCAACAGCACTATTGCGCTAAAAGGATCACGGAGTGTATTAATGAAAACCAGCGGTAATGAGAAGTTGCGATGCACGGCAATGGTAGCCATTACAGCTGACGGAAGAAAGTTGCTGCCTTGTATCATTTTCAAGAGGAAAACAATGCCTAAGAATTTACAGTTTCCCCGTGGAATTCATGTACGAGTGGAACCAAAGGGTTGGATGGACGTAGAACTCGTGCTGGACTGGGTTAAAACTGGGTGGGATAGAAGACCCGGTGCACTACTAAAACAACCAGCTCTGCTTGTTTTAGATAGTTTCAGAGGTCACCTAGTGAACGAAGTGAAGCAACTTCTCAGTAAAAATAAGACACGACAGATAGTCCTTCCTGGTGGCCTAACATCTGCTTTGCAGCCACTAGACGTATGTATTAATAAACCCTTTAAAGACCACTTACGTCGATTTTACAACGAATGGATGATGAGCAGCGAACAGCAATTGACGCCCACTAGAAATATCAGGTGTCCGCCCTTGGACTTGTTATGCTCGTGGGTGATGAAGAGTTGGGACCTTATACCACCAGAACTAGTCTCCAAGAGCTTCAAAAGGACTGAGATTTCGAATGCCCTAGACGGATCCGAAGATGACGCAGTGTGGCAGAGAGACGAAGAATCTGATACTGGTATTAACAGCGGCGAGGACGGCGCATCAGATACTAAAACCTGTGATAGCGACACAGAAGATTTGGAATAAATTGTGTACCAGTAAGACTGTATTTCACAACAAAGTGATAATTTTTTGCAAGTGTAATATTTTAACTTTAATACTCAAATTAATGACAATTAACTTAATACGTTCATTTTTATTTTCAGGTTGGAAAAACGTTTGCTGAATTGTTGCGAATAATTATGAATTTTGTTTTAGACTATTTTAATTATTTTGATGTATAAACGTGAGTATTACGTGCATCTTAAATTTGTATCAAATACAATTCAGTTATAAATAAATTTTTGAGCAATACAAATACTGGTATTAAAAATTCTTCGTATAATGGTCGCACCCTACTATTTTTTCGAAAATTTTGGTATAAAAAGTGTGACGATTATGCCGGGAAATACGGTATCTAGGAATTGATTTCAATAATGAACTCTCTCTTGACAGATCTAAAGTAATTAATATCCTAAATTCTGATTTAAACAATTTAGTTAAAACTACACTTTTAAAACTGAAACAGAAAGTTAAAATTATCAATGATTTTATTTGGCCAGGATTGATATACCCACTACAGTGCGCACCTTTGAGTTATACAGCACTTTTCCTTAAGATCTGGACAAAATTAAAAGAAATTTGGTTAAAGAAATAATGGTGTTACCCAATGATACACCAAACTCTATTTTATATAGTCCAAAGAAATTCAGAGGTATGGGGCTACTCTGCGCCAAATGGGAGGCTGATATTCAGCACTGTAATATTTGCAGTCGCTTACTCCCAATTGAGGACGTACAGCTGCATCATATACGAAAATTTTCCGATGAGGAGAACATGGCACTCCGTAAACTGAACATCAATAAAGAAAGTCTTCCCTCTAAACCTAATGGAAGAAAATTATAAGAGATCGATCTTTTCAGTTATGGTGTCAATTATCCCATAAAGGGAGAGGAGTGGTTTTGTAAGCTGATCACCCGAAAGCAAATTCCTGGATGTCTCGCAAGTCACCTTTATCTTCATCCGAATATGTAAATGCTATAAAAATGTTGTGCAACCTGAACAGAGTAAGATCGGTTCCCGGCAGAAAATTCAGCTTAACCCGTTGCCATCAAAATGGTTGCAACAATCATCACCCTCTAGTAAGGACATCAATTCCTCAAGGCCTGAGGCAACATGGATGGGAGGTCCACGAAGAAGTTCACTTCACCTCTACAGACGACTCAATGAGAAGAGTGGACATCATAGCCATCAATAAGAAAGAGAATAAAGTGATGTTGTTGGATCCTACCATTCGCTTCTACAGGGGCCTGCAACAAGCAATTTATGCACCATATCTATCAGCTAAATATAATATTCCTCTTGATCTGTGGGTTGTCAGAGATCCTGTTTGGATCCAGAGGTACCCTGTCGAAGAACACAGCCACTATCCTTCAGAATTTAAAAATTTCTTTTTACGACATGGAGAAAATCTTATTACAGATCATAAGAGATTTTCTGCAAATTATACAGTTTCATTTATACTTGAAACCGTAATCTGCTTACGATGAATTTTCTAGAAAAGATGTGATTTCATTGTTATAATTACATACTGTAAGTTATGTATTCTGGACCTTTATGGTCACCCTCACTGGAGGATGGATGATTTATTTTTTAATAAATCTTTCTACTACACTCTAAACCATATTTGAGAATTGGTATAAAGTATGTGTGGTACAGGGTTGGTTTTTGCTTTTTGTGGTATTTTGAAGTCCCAGAGTAGATTTCTGACTTGATTGTAAAAGGTTGATGCTTTTTGCTTGACAGTGTTGTCTTTGGAGTTAGTGTTTCTGAGGTACTTGGAGTGAGAAACTGATTCTAGTTTTGCTCCTTCCAAAAAGAGTTTTGAGTTTGTTCCTTTCCTGTTGATGGTCATTTCTCAGTCTTTGATTTCCTTATTTTTATCTCAATTTTATTGAACACATTAACCCTATTATCACATGGGCTAAAATAATGGAGAAAGTCATAGACAAAAGACTGAAGGATATAATAGAAACACAGAGGAAGAACAATATGGCTTTAGACTGAATAGATCAACAATAGACTTGATATTTACAGTGCGAACGATAATGGAAAAAGATCTGGAAAGGAACAAGAAAATCATCTTCATATTTTTAAATTTGCAAAAAGCTTATGATACAGTTAAGAGAAAACGTGTATGGGAATGCCTACTGAAAAGGAATGTACCAAAATCATTCATTTACAAGATAAAAATTTTCTATCATGACAGTAAAAGCAGTGTACAAGTGGGGAGTGGTGACTGAAACATTTTATACAAAAAAAAATTCAAGCAAGGAAGTGCACTGTCACCATTATTGTTTATTATATTGATGGATGAAATCATAAAACATGTAAAACAGAGTATCAGTAGTGATGAAGTAAATGCTTTGGTATTTGCAGATGGGGTGATTTGGGGATAGGAAGTGCAAAGGAGACTGGACGTTTGGAACGAAAATCTGAAGGAGTTTGGAATGGTAATTAGTAAAAAGATTGGAATGGTAATTAGTAAAAAGAAAACTGTAGTCGTGCTCTATGGAAAAGAGAAAACGAGAAGCTAAGTGAACATAGACGGAGAACAGTTTACATATCTGGGTAGCATTATTAATGGAAGTAATGAAATCAACCCTGAAATTAATAACAGACTAAGTAGTACATCATCTTATCATCAAGTTGGAGAACTTACATGGGATGACAAAAGTACCCAAAAGAATGAAATTAACATTATATAAACAGTATTTCATACCAGTTGTAACATACAGACTAGAAACGCTGGTAACTAATAAGAGACAAGATAGTAAGATCCGAAGCAGTAGAAATGCAATTTTTAAGAACATCCGTTAAAAAGACAAGAAGAGGTAGAATTCAATATATTAAAATCAGATAAGAGCTAAATATAGAACCGTTAGTACAGAATGCAAGACTGAGATGATTCGGACATGTAAAAAGAATGGGAAAGGAACGGGTAGCAAGAAGGGAAACGGAAAGAGACCAGTTGGAAGACCGAGAAGACGGTGGATGTATCAGATTTGGAAGGACTTTAGAGAAGCTGGATTGGATGTGGCAGAAGTAATGGAGCAGGAAAAGTGGAAGGACAGAAGGGAGTGGAGGAGGCTTGTTAACCACACCTGGGCGACTGGAGTGGGACATTGATGATGATGATGATGACGATGATGATGATGATGATTGTTCCATTCAGTCATTTTTTCTGTACTTCAGCTTCTGTTTCTCCCCATAATAACACATCATCAGCAAATACCAGGGCAGTTGATCTCCTGTCCATTTTCTTGATAGACTTAATGATCTTGTCCATTATTATTATTTTGAACAAGAGTGCTGATAGGGCACTTCCTTTTTGGACACATCTCTTTATCTTAAACCATTTTGATCTTTCATTGCCTATCTGAATAGGCCCGCCTGGTGGCCATGATCGTTAAGGCGCTGAAGTCTAAAAACGGTCTAACACCGGGGTTAGCCGGTTCGAGTCCCGTTGGTCGAAAAAATGTTCACCATCAGAATGTTGGCCGGCAGGGTAGGGGAGGTGGTGGTATACAATTTCTAATCACTAGATTGCGTGCCAAAAGCCTGGATTAAATTCCAAACCTCTCCGCAGTGCTCATATGGAGTGAGGGCATATGGCGCTGTTGATGGTGATTCGTCCGTCGGGTGGAGACGTTAAGCCTTGAGCAGACCCCTTGGTGCTATTCGACAGGAGTAGGCTATGTGCCGGCACCGGGTTTCACCCTCTCCCTACTATCATATATCACGTCATTCATTTCATCTCTCATTAACTCCTCTGATGAGGTTGACGTCAGGAAGGGCATCCGGTCATAAAAAACCGCCACGACAAATTCATCTCACCTCATACCCGACCCCGTAGGGAAACGGGACAAGGGTTGGACAAACATTGCCTATCTGAATAGAGTTGTAACAATTCTGGTATAGCATTTTCACTTATTCAGGTACTTTGGCAGCTTGAGGTCTTCCAGGCATTCTCAGATCTTGTTCCGAGCGACACTGCCATAGGCCTTTTCAATGTCCAAAAATGTAATCAGAAGATTCTTTCCATGTTCCCAGTACATTTTTGTAAACATTCTTACTGCAGAAATGAGAACCATAATACTTCAATCTTTCTTGAATCTATGTTGTTCTTCCTCAAACAAAGGTTCTCAGTTCTCATTTCAATGATCTTTTCCAACAGCTTTAAGATGTGTGACAACATTATGCCTGTATAGCTTCCACATTTTTGTCTGTTGCCCTTTGTAAACAGTGGGATGATTCCTTATCTCCAATCTTCTGGGATTTTGTTTTCTTCCCAGATCACTGAAAACACTCTTCATAGCCAATTTAAGCCTGGTATTCCAGTTGCCTTTATCTTATGAGAGATCATCAAAGCCTGAGGACTTCCTGTTTTGCATATTCTTTAGTGCCGTTTCAACTTCAAGCCATATTAGTGGTGGGGTTGGTTTTTCTGGATTTCATCTATTCTGCAGGTGGTGGTGGTGGTGGTGGTGGTATCTTTATCTCCATTTAACAACATGCTGACTTATTTCTTCATTTCATCTCTAATCCCTTCACTGGAAATAGTATTCCATGATAAATACCTTCTGCTCTGTTATGAGAACTATAACTGCAGAAATCAACACAACAGTGAATTCACTATATGTCAGTGGTATATACAATAAATACTTCATTGCTGGGGAAATATGGACCAGAGACAGCAGATGGGCAGTAATTTAAGTCCTATTTGTTTTGCCGCATTCCATAGTGTGTATGTATGTCCACCTAGTCCAGGCTGTTCCAGCTTGAGTGCTCACCAGCAAGCAGTGGAATACTCATGCCTGCAGGAGTCTGCTTGGTACTGGGGTAAGCTGCTTTTCTAGTGTGGTGTAAGAGCATCAAATATCAATATATATAAAGGGAACTGTGCTTTGTTAGCAGCTTCCTGGCAGTATTTATGACACTGTGGCATATATTTACTGTGTGTGAGTGTTGTCTAGTGAATTTCTGATCATTTGATATTGATTTTTAACGTAAGTCTATTGTGTTTTTATGCCATAGGCGATAGTCATCTTGTTTTGCCCGCAATCCATAGACAACATTACTAAGAGAGACATTCGATATAATTATTTACTATATTTGCATTGCCCTACGTGTCAGCCATTTTGTTCTATCTGCCATCAATGCCATGGAAACTATGACAGACGGAAACTATGCACGCTCTTATCGACGTTGCCACCTGTTGACACCATTACAATGGACGTATTTTTGACGGTATGGAGTAGATTGAAATAATAACATTAAGTTATTTATTAGACCACCTAATCAATACAAAATCGTCTTGGATGATTTACATAAATTTGTTAGCTAATAGTAGTAGACCGTACAGCCAGCTACTCCGCGCTGAGTGTTAGGCGGCGAGAAATAACATGACACCCTCAGGGAGCCAACGGCTTCGGGCGGATGAGCTCCTTGAGGAAGGGCGGTGGGCCTTCAGTGGAGGAAATGCCACTGGAATCCACTGAAAACCTGACGTCGGGCAGCAGCGCCATCAGTATCGACTTGATGCACAGAGCAATTCATGCTAGAGATGGGTCAAGAGCAGGGAGCCTCAAGCAACACCAGAATGACTGGTTTTTCGGTTGTGGTACTGCGGTGTGGAAGAGAGAGGGACCTCACTACACTATTATTCCCATGAACACTATCATGATAGCTGCTTTAAATGTATCTAATTCGTCATGCGACCCGGATGACAACCGATGCTTTTGTGGTTCCAGGCTGCAAAGTGTGAAATGTGCTACTGGGCATGTGCATGTAGGCAACCAGGCTGCATATGTGAAATTTGCGACTGGAAGAACAAAGCAGAACGTGGCTACTTGGAATGTGAGAGGACTTTTAGCTTCAGGAAAACTTCTCCTGATAATACAAGAGCTGGAAAGGTATAATATAGGAGCGGCTGGGCTAAGTGAAACTCACTGGAAAAACATTGGCCATTTTAGAAGTGGTAATCATTGGGTCTACTTTTCTGGAAATGAAGAAAAAAGCAGTAACGGGGTCGCAATTGTGATCAGTGACAAACTGAATGACCTAGTAAAAGGATATAAACCTGTTAATGATCGCATTATAATACTAAGTCTTAAATGCAAGCCACTTTCAATCAACATTATTCAGGTTTATGCCCCAACAGCGGATGCGTCTGATGAAATAATCGACCGCTTCTATCAAGATCTTGATGTTACTGTTTCAGCTTTTCCAAGCAGAGAAATAACTATTGTTATGGGAGACTTCAATGTCAAAATTGGTTCAACACAACGTGATGAGCATGTCAGAACTTCGATAGAAAGATACGGAATTGGAGAAAGAAATGAACGGGGGAACAGGCTTCTTGAGTTTGCAATTCAAAACAGGTTCACTATAACTAATACAGTCTCGCACATGTACACATGGACTTCGCCTGATGGTCAATATAAAAATCAGATTGACTACATCTTGATCAGTTCAAGATGGAGGTCTTCTGTAATGGACACCAAAACTTGTCCAGGTGCAGTATGTCGCAGTGATCATCAGCTTCTTAGAACAGAAATAAGAATAAAACTTCAAACACCAGTTAAAAGATCACACAGGATACCACAAGTAGTTAATATGACGTCATTCAAAGAATCATTGGTGCGAAGAGCCTCCATATTACAGGATCCAGTAACAACTGCAGAAGGGCTGTGGAATGTGACTAAAAACTGGATAGAGTCCTCTTACAGTGGATCTCTTACTTGACCCTTCAGCTTGTAGAAGAAAGAAGGTGCCTTAAAAAATCTGGCATTAACACTAAAGAAAAAAGAGAGCAAATGTCTGATCTTGATAGAAGTGAGTCTTCTTGTAGAAGAGATAAGAATAATTTCCTTAGTAACATTTGTTTTGAGATTGAAGACCATGCAAATCAAAACCACAGCAAGGATGTTTTTGACAAAATTAGAATAATCACTCGAGAATTCAAGCCATATTCCTGGAATATACAGAACTCACAGGATGATGTAGATATAGAGAATGTTCTGGAAACATGGAGATTGTACTGCCAGGATCTGTACAGTGAACAATGTAATGCACAAGACTAATCAGTGAGAGTGATATAGTGGAATACAGTAGTGTGTCCCTTTCAAAGAAGCGGGTTTTAATGGATTGAAGTTTTCATTTGTACCAGTGTTATTCAGCAAGTAAGGAATTATAGAGTGATATAGTGGAATACAGTGGTGTGTATCCCTTTCAAAACACACATATCCTGTTTTAGCCTCACATAATTTAAAAGATTCCATCCCGAAACAAGCTTTCTTCTTCGGAATGTATATTTTCCACCCCCAAGCGGCCTTTCCTAAGGAGTAAACTTTCGTCAATTGATAGACGATCATCTGGTAAATAGGAAATTTTAAATTTTGATACAAGAATGTCTAGAACTGGCTTCACTTTGTAGAGTTTTGGGGATACTTGCCGATCGTAAGCCTCATTATCTGAGAAATGTAAAAATTTCAGTAGAAGGAAAAAACATTTCTCGGACATGGTCTCGTAAAACACAGGCATAGCAAACAATCTATTACGTGAAACATGAGATAGCTTCGGCTTTTGAATTATACCCTGAAAAAGAAAGATCCCAAATAAAAGTTTTATTTCTTCCTTGTTAGTAGGAACCCAATCCCTCTCCCTGCTTCTCCTTTTCATTTTAGCTGTTCCTATACTAGCTTGTATTGACTGCTGAGCGTACAGATTAGTTTGCTCTGCAATAAGTTTGCACAGTTCATCGTCAATGAAATGCTCAAATATTTCGTCCGTTTCTTTATTTAAAAGTTAGCCCTGAATTCCACTTTGGTATGTAGCTGGAAATCGGGCTCTCCTACATCCCCTTACATCCCAGTCACTAGGCGGGTAGGAGGCAAATTGCTCTCACTTTCTGACTCTCTACTCTCATTGGAGCTCGAACTCAACATCTGTCCATGGCATCTAGGCAACAGGCCTACTCAGACGGAAGCACTCGTGCTTGGAGCATTTAATAGCGGGATAGTTTCACCATTACTATCTAAACTAGAATCACTGCAACTATCTTCCTCACTGAGCTCAAGAATATGCCGTATATCATCACTCGGAAGATCTACAATTCTTTCGGACATGTTGACTACAAATAGGAAACGCTACATGTAGAATTAAAACAATAAATCACAAGATAAATTTTTATACCAACAAAACAACTTATGAGAGCTGAAAACATTCACTCCGAGACACAAAATACTATGCTCTTCGCGGCACACTGACCGCGCTTCTCGCCAAGCGCCACATAGGTTGTTCTTGCGCTACGCAGCTATGTAGCAGATAAGGGAATTCCTAGACGAGAACTGCTTAGATACACGAAGGTAAAAAAAATTCTGTCAGATGGCAGCACCTCTCGGAACATACGGAGAAAGTTTCAAACCCACCGCTTGTTTCGTAACGAAGATTAAAAAAAAGAGAACAACTTTCTGCGCTTCACATGATGCGCACCCACCAGCAGGTTCACTCCGGCCGCATCACCTGAAGCGAGCCCCACTCTACGGGTTAAGCCTAAGACAAATCATAGAAAAGGCTAGAGAGAATTCAATTTTCCAGTGTACCTGTACTTTATTGACTACCAAAAGGCCTTTGATACTGTCAAATGGAACCATCTTTGGAAAATTTTGGATGACATGGGTTTGCCACTCCACTTGTATAAGGAAAATACAGCCACTGTGAAGATTTAAAACAAACAGTCTCAGCAGTTTCGTACAAGGACTGGAGTTCACCAGGGATGTATCCTGTCACTGTTACTTTTCAATCTCTATGGTAAATATGCAATGAGAACTGCATTAGATGGCTGGGACAAAGGATTTTCCATTGGGGGATGCAAGATCAACAACTTGAGATTTGCTGAAGACATCACCTTGATAGCATCATCTGAAGAGGAGTTGACAGAGCTGATCAAGAGAGTAGAGGAAGCAAGCCTAGAAATTGGATTATGCCTAAATCGACAGAAAACCAAAGTCATGATTGTTGATCGTAAGAACAACAACAGTCCACATATCAAACAGATTAGAGGGTGTGAAGTTGTACATCAGTATGTATATCTAGGCTCCTTACTATCCAATTCTGGTGGTTACAAAGATGAAATAAAGAAATAGCAAAGGTAGCAGTGATCCGTCTGCGGAAGATCTGGAAAGATAACATCACCATCAATACAAAAAAGAAGCTTGTTGAATCTCTAGTCTTCTCAGTCTTCTTGTATGGTGCAGAGATGTGGACCATCGTCAAACGTGATCGTGAACGGATAGAAAGCTTTGAAATGTGGTGCTGGAGGAAAATATTAAGGATTCCTTGGACAGCTCATCGCACGAACACATCAATCCTGAACTAACTTCAAATAAAAGTTTGTCTATCGTGTAAGGTCTCTCAGCAGATAGTACGCTACTTTGGACATATAATGCGCTTAGATGGTAGTCTTTGAAAGCTGATTGTTGAGGGCAGAGTCCAGGGAACAAGACGAGGACGAGTACCAACATGGTGAACGGCCCCCTACAGAGTTCTCTCAGAGCAACCACATTGAAAGCTTTAGATAGGGAAGAATGGCGGAGTATGGTTCATCAGCTAGAGGGCTGAATATTACGATAGTCACGACGCCTCAGTCATGAGGCAAAACGAAGAAGAAGAAGAAGAAGAAGAAGGATGCGGGTGGAGACTGGTAACAGGCAATATCCTTGAAAGGGGTTGTTATGAGTGAGGAATTGGGAGTATAGGAGAGCTATTATGCACAAAGTAATAAAAGTGTGGATTGAAAGTATTTGTCACTGGAACAGTGGGGATGTTATATAATTTATATCAAGCCAAGCATAGTGACCCACTACATTTTTGGTCATATTTTTAATACACAATTTAATCTATTATTTCATCCCCCTGTAAGATTCCTGTCAAAAATGTGACTTCAATAAAATCAGACATGTTGCAGCTGAAACTAAATGGGAACATGAAAGATAGTTACAAAAGGCCGAGAGCGCATGTGTGGTAATGCATTGGGATTCAGAATAAGGGATGTGTCCAGACAGCGATACAACTATTTTTATAGTGTAGAAAACAAAAGCAAAAGTTTCCACCAATTCAATACTACAGAACTTGTTGTAACCTTTAAAAAAGTTGCATATATTAATTGTTGAAACTAGTTTGTCTTACTAGAGACCATCAGTCAAAATCAAAATTAAGGCAAGACGTGAGTATATATAAAATTTATTAAGCAAGCACGAAATTCAATGCAAGATACACTTAAGAAAATGGAAATTGCAACACCATGAAGGCATTGGTTGTTTGTGTTGATTTTCAAGATATGGAATAATGCCATGTAGGTATGTAAACAATCAAAGTTTCAGACCCATTGGATTGTTGCTACAGGTCTCCCCACGTAATTGGTCGCGGAGGAATCAACTCTGGTATAGTGTAGTTGACTTGCAGTCTGTGCAGTGAAGTGTTCCCTGTCAAACATGCCTCGACGACAGAGAAGAGCAGGCTATCAACAACTGTTGCCGTTTGAGAGGGCTCGGATAATTGGGCTGTGCGAGGCTGGATTATCGCTAAGGACTGTCGCTGCACATGTTGGCCGACAGGCATCTATGGTACAACGTGTATGGCAGCAGTGGTCAAATGAAGGTACCCACACTCGTAGACCTGGCCCAGTGCAACAGGCAACTGTGAGAGAGGATCACCGCATCATTCGGATGGCCCGGATGGAAACCCATGCAACAGCAGCACAAATTCGAGCAGCTGTGGCACCCCACATTACATAACAAACAGTTGGTTATCACCTGTGTGCAGCTGGCTTACGAGCCCGTGTCCCAGCAGGTGGTGTTTCATTGACCCCACAACAGCAACGTGTAAGGCTGGCCAGGTGTCGAGAAAGATCGACGTGGGTCGACGAATGGCATAGGATCGTCTTTAGTGATGAATCGCGCTTCTGTCTTGCCCGCAGTGATCGCCAAAATTGTGTGCGCCGACATACTGGGGAGAGGGGCCGCCCAGATCTTATTGTCGAGAGGCACACAGGGCCAACACCAAGTATTATGGTCTGGGGAGCTATTGGCTTTAATGTGAAATCACATTTAGTGCTTGTTGAGGTCACCATGACTGCTCGACAGTACGTTGATAGGGTACTCAATCCAGTGGTTGTCCCTATGATGGCAAACATTGCTAATGGGATGTTTCAGCAGGACAGTGCCCAGGTTCAAACTGCACGCATCTCCAGAGAAGCTCTCCACGACATCACAACTTTAGAATGGGCCGCCAGATCCCCGGACCTCAGTCCTATTGAGCATGTGTGGGATATGATGGGTCGACAACTGGCCAACCGTCCTCAGCCACCCACAACTCTGGAACAACTGACCCATGCAGTGCAGCAAGCATGGGCCACAATTCCTCAAGAAGCGAACCAGGGCCTTATTGACTCGATGAATTCATCAATGTATTGCAGCTCGTGGTGGGCACATCCTGTATTGTTGTCCAAACTTGCGGTCAGCGGGACCTGGAAGTGTAATCATCGAATCACAAACGAACACTCGTCCTGCATATTCAATTGCAGCATTGTAGCACCACTCCCTCTGGGTGTTGCAATTTCCATTTTCTTCAATGTAATTAAAGATTCAAAAAACACTCATCACAATCACATGTCCTGTGCAAGCTCTCAGCCTTGCTTCAGTTTGAAGTATGCACCTCACAAAAGACCAGGTGAAACACTTAAAATACCAGCACTTGAGGAATCTTCTAGAACTCAGCTCAGCTGAAACAAGTGTGAACAGAATGCGATTTTTTTTTTTTTTTTTTTTTTTTTTTTTAACAAATGAACATATCAACACTTCCCCAACATCATTATGTTATTAAGTGCTGGTATTTTAAAGTGCTTCTTCAATGGTCCGTATCAGAAACAAATGAACATCTTGTGGATTTTTCAGCAGGATAGCGCTCCTGCACACAAAGCAAAATCGACACAGCAGAGGTTGGCAACCAATGTCCCATGGTTCATCACTGCTACTGACTGGCCTAGTGGAAGTCCAGACCTCAATCCATTGGATTATTCTCTGTGGCAGAAGCTCTAGGCGATAGTATGTCAAAAACGGCATAATATTGAGATGTTAAAAAAAATCTATCACATCAGCTGTTAAAAATGTGCCACTGGACATGATTTGTGCAGCTATCGATGAGTGGCCTCAACATCTTTGCCACTGTGTTGCCGCACATGGTGATCATTTCAAATAAGAGTGTGTTCATTCTGTAGCCATTTTCCCTTCTTTTTTCAGAATATATGTATATTAATGAATTTGCTTAATTTTATTTAGTAGTTATATGCATTGAAAGTACTGATAGAACTTACGGCAGTACTTTGTAGAATATGGTACAATCCGAGCCTCACAGTCAAGTTGCTGGTTATTCCCTTTACCCGGTCTTGTAGAGTGAATGATGCCTGTGCCACATAGATCACCCAACAATGTCACAGTCTCAACTTGTCTGTAATAAGCTTCTATGTAGCATGAATGCATCTTAAACAACAGTAGTTAATCTGCCAAGTGAATTTCATGATATCAAAAAAGGCTTTCACGGCCGCAGATCTTATATATGCTCCGTTTAAAAAATGCTCCCCCATTGGAGATACAATAACAAAAACGGAGAAATCATTTCTCATTTAGCAGGTTAGCAAACTTGGTTTACTAACACGGCGGGGCCACACAGTTTGGTCTGCCACTGCTAAGCAGAGTCCTAGAGGGGCGTGCCATTCCAGCTGATGAGTCCAAATGGCACGTCGGGACGAAACTCTGCATAATGCACACGGCCTAACCACCCAAAAGCTGGTTCTATTCCTGTGATTATATGAATTTCATGATTTCTGAATTAAGTGTTGTACAGCGTATTTTCATGTGCTGTAGATTTTTAAAGCATGAATCTGCTGGGAGAGTGAGCAGAGAATTCCTCAAACAGTTTCGTGGAGAATTTTTATTATTTTAACAATTGAGGAGTTTGATGGGATAAGGGCAGAAGTGTCCTTACGCCCTATTTCCATCAAAGTGTGAATTCAATTCTTCCATGTCTGGATTATCTGCCTATAAAATTTCAGATCGATATCTTTCAAGTAGGCCGAGAAATCACTTACAGAAGGCGGTGCATGACAGTCAACTTCCAGCTTCTTTGCCGCCAATTTGTTACAGTGTGTTATGGCTTGCTTATAGTGAATGTTTTGCTGGAAATTGTTTTAGAAAATGAGTGAAATAAGTGAATCGGAGTAAGAGAATGATTTTAACGACACTAAGAAGAGAAGAAATGGTGAAGGTAGTTACAGAAATAAGAAAGGGATTATTGTAAGAGAAAAGAAATTTCAGCCTGTTTTTCGTTGCTGTGGAAAGGAGCGTAGTGCAGCAGCGACTCCTAATGTCCAAGAAACTGTGTTTCGTCTGTTTTATAGTCCATGTAATAAAGCTCAACAGGATGCATTTCTATCAGGATGTTGTCACATAAAGGAGATTAAAGAGGCATCCAAACATAAGTACAGAGAAAATGTGTGGGGTTGTAAATTGGCTGTCTGCAGATACTTAAGTGTCAAGACTAATGAAGCAGCTGATTCTGAGGAGTCTGAGGTACATAACCTGGAGTGAAAATTTAAGGAATAAACTGATGTTTTTAGTGTGATATTATGTGATATTAAGTATCATGTATGTCTTTTATTATCCTTAAGTAATTTCTAGTTGAGATTGTACTTTAGTTAAAAATTAAAAGCAAAATTTCAACTAACGTTGCATTATTTGTTATGACTTTCAAGGTTTGAAGGAAAAAGGGCGCAAACCGTTCCTCGTATTTTGGCACATGTATCATAGATTAAATGATTATCATCAGTTGTAAGCATTGATATGTCATATTAAAAATACTTTCTACCTCACCATTACAAGTTAAGGGGTTGTTTCTTGTTTTTAATAAGATAATACACATTCAAACATTAAACTCACATTTACCAGGAATGCTCTTTTCTGACTTACGCCCTTATTCCATCAAACTCCTCAATTATGGTTTGTTTTTGTTCCTTATTGACTTGTATCTAATAACACTGAAAAATCACTTGTAAAGATCTATGTCCGCCTTAGTACTGTTAAAAAACTAATTTATATTAATACTGTAAAATGTCGTACGTTTTTATAATCTCGCTTATTCTCTCCATCAGCGACTAAACATTCCACCAAATAATTTATAGACTTTATTCAAAACCAATATACCCTAAATAAGTTATAATTAAAACGCAAGAATTGTCATTTAAATACTAAAATATATTTAAAATTGCTTAACCCTTTGCTGTTACCCATTTAAAGACGGATGCCCAGCCGTAATTACCGTGTTTTCTGACGGAGTCCTTTAAATCCCAATAGGCACAGCAGCATAAATACCATCCTTTAAAAGAAAATAACTAGATGTCAAACGAATACAGATGTAAATGTAATATCTTTTGCATTTCTAACTGATTAGTGCATATAAATGTGTACTCACCCTAATTTGAATATCCACATTTCGCTCATGATCGTATTCCATAAAGCACCCCGTCCTGCACTTGGTAGATAGCACTGCTTACATTTCAATGTTGTTTGTTTGCCTCTCCCAGAAGCTGCACTATTTTTCATTTTTCAAACACAAAGCACACACTTTGGCACTGCCGGGTATCTTCACAAGAGAATGAAATAATTTAGGGGATGGAGAGGGGAAAACTTCTTTTCCTGCCTCTACGCTTGCGGGACGTGAGGCTTCCGATCAGCTGTTGCACCAAGTTCCGCCGGAAGTTCAGCTGTCTATTTCCATGAACTGTGAGACCTGGTCAGTTACTCATATCATAAAGAATGAAACTGTTCACAATGCACACATTGATCACAAAAGGAAAATTAAATTTGCATTATTTTTTAGACGATTGTCCAACACCGTAGTATTCTCTTTTCTGATCACTGATGTCCACACCACCCATACGTTGTGTAATTTATGACAGCACGAAGACACGCAATTTCTATTTCTTCATTGCCTTTACCGGTTTTTTGTTTCAATGTACCATCATTCACAGAATCTGAATTTGTTGAAAGCATAAGAACAGTACATTTATTTTACCAGACTGTTGCTGTTACACCCTCATTTTGCATTTTTCTACATTCTCCCTGCTTGAGTTTCAACTGATCAGGCCAACCCTTTCTATTTACCCTCGTTGTTGCACAACTGTAGGTGTTATGAGTTAGCAATAATTTCATCAGTTTTGCAGAACTGAAAAAGTTATCGCAGTAAACGTGATGCCACTTTCCCCAATGTGACTGCCAGGCATATAACCACCTGCTCTCCTAATAATAAATTCTGGTCCCGTGTTTCTTTCTTCCCCTTGTAAATCTTACAGTTCAGAAGGTAGCCATTTCCACTGTCAGCAATAGCCCATGCTTTTTCCTGGGAGGTACTGTTTCAAGATAAATCTTCCCTTGAAACCTATCATAGCTTCATGTACTGAGAGTTCCTGGCCAGGTGCGTGGCCTGCACCATAGAACTGAAATATCACAAGTTTTATTGTTTTTCAATCTGATTATCCATTAAGTGAAATGAGAGCGATAAACTTGAACAAGAATAATCTTTAACTGAAAGGTGACATTTATAAAGTAGGTCTGTTTGGAAAATACACACAGGAAATGCTGTCAACAAGGTCCTGACAGCTTGCTGAGTTAAGAGAATACAGTGTGGTTTCACAAGACCATTCAATATTTCTCTCATCATGAATGGGGGCTGATAATGCTTGAGCGCTCTGGAGCATTAGGTACAGCAAAGCATTTCTTCTTAAAATTCTGATAATGTCTCTAAAAACAATGTTTGTGTCTGCAGTTCAAAATTTTGTATTGCCTCCAAAATGGCTAATAAATTTCTAGCCAGGTGTGATTGAGCTTACATGATAAATCATAAATACAGGCATCTAATCACAAGTGTAGTCGCTGATGAAGAGAATAATTGAGATTCTTGAAACATATACATTTTTAATTGTATTTATAAGGCAGACAGGTCTTAACCAGTGATTTTTCATTGTTGTTATTACAGTTTCCTGAAGGGCAATGTGTTATAGAATTAAGAAAATTGTGAATAAATTCAAAACCAAACTATCTTAACTGACAAAAAATCAGGAAATTTGTGAAAGACTTAAGTGATCCCCCTCCACCCTCACCATCCCACATGAAAATCTTGAGGAAACTAGCTCAGAAAATGGAGATTTCATATTCTCTTGCATAGTGGTAGGCAGCAAGAAAACCTTATTACAGTTAGATTCTTTAGTCGGTCAACAGTAGTGAATTAAATCCTGAATTATTCCATTTTTCTGACAAGGCATAGTTTTATTGGCTCTTAGTGGTAAAAGAATTTATTTTTGCTAGTTGCTTTACGTCGCACCGACACAGATGGGACAAGGAAGGGCTAGGAGTGGGAAGGAAGCGGCCGTGGCCTTAATTAAGGTACAGCCTCAGCATTTGCCTGGTGTGAAAATGGGAAACCACGGAAAACCATTTTCACGGCTGCCGACAGTGGGTTTCGAACCTACTATCTCCCGAATACTGGATACTGGCCGTACTTGAGCGACTGCAGCTATCGTGGTAAAAGAATAATCGTAAAGCCAATTTTTTAAAATGCCACCATTAATTCTGACTGATACTCCTCAGGACTGCTCACCTGATGAGTATAACCAAACTAAGTTCCTCCCTGCCTAGGGCTATTGCCCTTGAATAAAATTAATAATGGAATTTTTCCTCAACTGACTGGACAGGAAAGGTCACTCATTTAATCGATGCATGATGCTTTCGGGGACACAATAATTAGTGCAGGTTTGTGGCCAGCTTGTCCTTGTGATTTAATGAATTGTGTATAGAAATATTCCTGCACCATAGAACTGAAATATCACAAGTTTTATTGTTTTTCAATCTGATTATCCATTAAGTGAAATGAGAGCGATAAATGTCTGAAGCAATAATGTTACCTGTTTGTGTTTGTCTCAGTGCACATACAAATTATGAAGCATTCTAAACAATGTTTTCTTTTCCAGAGGGTATCTTCAGTCATAAATAAGGAGAGGATGTTGGTTGCATAGCTGAAACAATCAGGATGTTCAACTCTGTATAATTCACAACATTTTTTACTGGAATTTTAAATAAATACTGTTTCCTCTTAAGTCAGTTTTATTTATTAACAACTCTACTTAGTAAACATAGATCTAGAAATAAATAATGAGTAAATATTTTTTTTAAATATATAATTCTATTAAGCTTTAGACATGAGGCCAAAACAGCAGATTGCTGTTGTCTATACCAGTAATGTGTATATATGGATGTTTTACTTGCAAGACTAGTAGTATCACTACCAAATTTATATAAAAGGATAGTCACATGAAGTATTAAGACATAAATTTGATGTGAACGTTGATAATTCATGAACATAACCACTACAATCGCATTGAAACCTTTAGGTTTACATACTGGAGAGATGGAGCACAGCTCACAACTTTACAGAAAATGAGTTACATAATGTCGTATGCTAACTATGGTGCAGTTACACTATGATTAACTAACTGTTAATTTACCAGCACGGGAAAAAAAAAAAAAAAGGATTACACATGAATCCTGAAGTACTCGTCGTGCCAAATAAAATGATGCCTCCATTATAAATTTGTGATTAGGCCTATTATAGGTTATTTAGAGAGAACACCAGACTGCAGGTGGTAGGAACTCCATAAGTTTCAATGCAATATTTAGTTCATTATTTCCCTGTTTGCAAAACATAAATAGTAAGTCCTGTTTAAGTTTTGTTAGGCCAATAATATCTTGTACTAAGATATGAGAAAATCTGCTTAGCAGGAGGTCATGAGTCACCTGGAAGGCATAGATTCACTTGATTTTTGTTTTAAGAGTAAGTAGCAAGAATTTAACAGGCTAAAACCAAACATTATTTATACTTGTTGCATAGAGACATTGTAACATGTAGTCTTCCTACATCTTCTAAAATTGTAAATGCCATCATCCTTTGCAAATATTGTTACTAAGGATATTAAACACAAAAAGGAAATATGAAAGGCAAGCATAAAATGACATGTCCCACTGCAAAGCAAGTGATGATTGTCACAACACACACTTAAATTTAAATTTCTTACATGAAATCATTTTTTGTATGTAAAGTGTAACAACCGTTACAAACCTTCCAAAATCCATTTCTTTTTTTTTGAGGTGATGATCTTTTGAAGGTAAAGTAGTTTTCTCATGAGTGAAAACTTAACATAAGTTACACAAAAAAATTGTGACATGCAGCAGAACAGTAAGATGGAAGACAGAAAGCAGCTAAGATATGGGAAACCAATCCAAGTGGAGAAGAAAATAATGCAGAGCAGAATTCTTTCTGCTTAGCGATTAACTGATTAGGTCTTGAACATTTGGGTTCAAAATATAAAATGGTAAGAGAATAAACCCTATTTTTCATTCCACCAATTAACAGGCTACATACACACTTATGACATAGTACAAGATCATTAAAGTTCTCAATCATGATGACACAATGTATTTTTCATTGAACCACTCACATTATTTCCCATATCCACTATTATAAATGTTTCAAGGTTTATTAGAATATCTGGGACATATGGTACATCTGCCAGAAAGTAAGGGAGCCTGTGCAAACCAGATTCTGATCACCTTGCATTTTGTGTTCGGTTTCAAACATATTGTGGCTTGTAATAACTTATCATGATGAACCTTTAAATAATGTGAAACAGATGTAGATTGTTCATAAGCCAATACAAAAGAATATCCTTTCCTTCTTATTGAAGGGCACCATCACTTGATTCTAAAAATTGGCAAAAATGTATAAATCATTAAAATATTGGCCACTCTGGCATATACAAAAGATTGTTGTGCTTCTAAATGCAGAAAAAGCACACCTATTTTTAATAATACAATCCATAATCACTATAAAGAATTATATAACATTCACCAATTATTGGTAATCTTTCTCCTACAAAGACTATTTCAGCTGTGTTTAAATATGTTACACTTAACAAGTATTGCTGAGAGCTCAATACAAATCCTGAGAAATATCTAGGACCATTATAAAAATCTAAAAAACATAATTATGTGTAACTATAGGTTCCTCCATACAAAACAAACAAATAAATAAGCACAGAACACTACCAAAAATCCATTCCTTTTCAGATTAGCAGTCTCTTGTCCCTCTGATTCAAACAGCTCCAGAAATAAATTTTGGTACCAATTTCTAAGTGTAAAATACAGTAGTATAGTAACATTCTGTAAGAAATGTACAAGTACAAAAGTTGAGATGATTAGTATGAACAAAAGAGTAGCAAAAAAAGTACACATATCTAGGAGGCTATCTGGTTTGTTCCTACTTACATTTTTAACCATCCTTGAACAGTAGAACCTAATTTATATAGAATTATATTTTATCCAGACAGATTATATCATTTTTTCAAGTTACTTTTCCTAACATTCATGACTAAATACTTCTAGCATGCACGTATATTACACTGCCATTAATGATCGGACAACCCCTGAAAGAAAGTAGACAGTCCCATGTATCACGCGCAAGTCTGAATAAGTTGTAAGGTTTTCAGTCTGTCAAAGCACAAAATATAACAACATATACTGTAAAAGGACACAATTACAAGTATGTTATAGGTCAGGGATCTTCAAATGGTGGACTTCAGTCCATATCCGGACCCCAATGTCTTTTTTTCTGGACCTGCAGTTTGTATTATGTCAAGAGTAAGAAAAATAATTAAAACAGTAAAAATATCTTATGAGAGTAATGTTGTTTTGGCTCTCTCTTGACAGAGATTCATACCCTAACTTGCACAAGTTTTTGAAATAATGCCAGTACTGAATATTGAAAAAATGAGTGAACAGGTTTCCTATTTGCTCCACAAATAGCCATGAGTGTTCACCTTGATTTTTCTCTAGTATGCGGCCTCTTCCCTGCCTCAGTAATTAGCTGTTGCTTGCTCTGCACACGAATTCAAAAATAACATGTTTAGATATCAGTGTAAGTTTTCAATTATTTTAGTGAACTTTTGTGTCATAAGTAACAACATAAGATGTATAGCGAACTCTGAAAATTGCATCTTCAAGCCTGAATGGGACCTGGAACTCTTCTTCGCTTTGCTTGAACATACAGATGCAAAACTTACAGGTTTAGTATGCAATTACACAGTTGCTTTGATTAAGAATGGAAATTTAATGCGTCATTTCAACAATAAACATTTCCGTTACGACCAATGATTTTTCACTTGGCAGTGAAGCAAGAAACCGGAAGGTTAAACAGCTAATAGCTTCATTAGAGGCCAGTCAAGAATGCACAAAACAAGTCACCACAGAACGGAAAGCAACACAGGCTTCTCTAAAAGTATCTTTATTTTTAGGTAGGGAAAAAAATTCATTTCTCATCTCAGAAACTGAAAGGGTGTCTTATTGAAAATGTTAGTTATCTTCATATTTCCAAATGATGCAAAAGTGATTCACGTGAAAAGTATTCAATTTGTCTGTTGCTACTAATGGGCGCAGGATAGAATTGTTATCAATGTATGCCTAAACTCAAGCAGGAAATGAGTGATGCCCCTGTGGTTCTGAATGAATCTTCAGAAAGGACCAGAAAATCTGCTATCAATGGCAATAGATGATGGGTGCTCTTGCATGATGGGGATAAAAGTGGTCTGGTACATCATATTTGAGATCAAAATAGTAATGTTGTGTTTTGCCACAGAATAATTCACCAAACCCCACTGTGCAGCAAGTTATCTCCTGAGTTGTCTGATGTTATGAGTACAGTCACTCGTATAGTTAAGTTTTACGTGAGAGATAATCACTGACACACAAACTTCTCAGAATCTACCTTAAGGGACTTCGTGCCATGCACACAGTTCTTTTACTGCACAAGAATGTTCTCTAGCCTAGCAAAGAATCTTGATTCTTTCAACTGACAGACGAAATCAGGAGTACTCACAAAGGGTGTGACATTAAAGAAAGTAACCAGAAACGTCAGTTTGCCAAATTCCTCGACGACGTAGAAACAGTCCAACAATCCAGCCAGTTGGTTTATTGAGTGACATATTTTACCACTTAATGGCATGACCTGTACAAAAGTTTTGAGCTGAGATCTCTTTATTCAAGACCTGTGGGAGGAAAGAATTCCCAAGATTCATTCAGTAACTTGTAACACAGGTTTGTTATGAAAATTGTCATATTTTTTTGTACCAGCTGAAAAAAATAATGGTGTACCGAAGCAACTGAACAGTGTATCTCTGGCAAGGTAGAATTACAGATGGAAATGCTACAATTATATACGACAGGAAAATAGGGCAGAGAAAGTTGATATAATGTTTTGGCACTCTCCTGTTGTGCAAGTTTTTGAAATATGTGTTGACAATGCTGGGGTTGCTGTGTGTATAAATTTATGATTTCCAACATGAATGTTGTGAAAAATATTTCCAGTTCTAGAATAACTAATGAATACTTGTGGGACATCTTAATCATTGCTAGAACTTCATACACTCTAGACTTTGAAAAGATTTCACAAAACGAGACATGCCGTTTCTCCCAATGATGAGTTGGATTGGGTAAATGAATTGTATATTTAAAACTTGCACATTGTTGCTGAATTTCAATTATTGATCTAAAATGCTGTCCCTATGTAAAAGTGAATGTCTTGTATGTAAACAAACCATTCGTTGAAATGCATAGAAGTACAGTGCTAAATGATGATGCAATATTTACATTTTTCCTATTATTATTATTATTATTATTATTATTATTATTATTTTATGGAGAAACCAATCACTGTAAGTAAGACTGGCACCTGTCTTATTCAACCAAATATTTGTACCCCAGAATCCCCTTTATTGCAATATTACTATCAATCAGATCCCGGAGAAAAATAATTGAGGACCCCTGTTATGAATGTTGTGAAAAATATTTTCAGATCTAGAATAACTAATGAATACTTGCCGAATAACTAATGAATACTTGCGGGATATCTTAACCATTGCTAGAACTTCATACACTCTAGACCTTGAAAAGATTTACAAAACGAGATATGCTGTTTCTCCCAATGATGAGTTGTATCTGACAGACTGAAAAACTTAAAGGTTACATTAACTAAGTTGACTCGTTATTCATCCAGTTATTTGCACTTGGACATCACTGGTGAGCTGCTGCACATAAACCAACAATTACTGAACACTCGCTACCAATTAGAGATGCAAAATATCTTGCCTATGAACTCTAGAACAATGAAAGAGCAGCAAGTAGACAAATCACGTTGCATGTTATGGCAGTCCAATGAATGTATATGGACCTGGCAAATGCCAGACGAGTTGCATACCGGAGTGGATTGTTCCCACCGTAAAATTTAGCAGAAGAGGTGTTATGGTGTGCATTTTTTTTTTCATGGTTATGTTCTGGTTCATTTATTTCAGTCCCTCAAACCATGAATGCCAAAGCCTAACGGATAAAACTGAACGATTGTAAATTACCCACCCTCTGGCAACAACATGGAAATGGCTCTTTACATTTGCAACGCGACAATGCATCTGTTGACAAAGCAAAGGTTAAACCAAGTGGTTTGTCGAAATAGGAGTAAATGAAATTGAATGTCCAGCATCAAGCCCTAATTTAAACACAAAGCACCTTTGGGACGAGTTACAATATCGGTTGACAGCCAGACCAGACCTGTTTGCCATGTTGCAGAAGCAATGGAAGAAAATACAAACATTATTCTGACACTATAGAGCCTCCGTGGGTCAGGCAGCAGCATGCTGGCCTTTCACCACTGGGTTCTGTTGTTCACATCCCAGGCAGTCCATGTGAGATATGTGTTGGCCAAAGCAGAGGTGGGACAGGTTTTTCTCCAAGTTCTCTGGTTTTCCCCGTCATCTTTCATTCCAGCAATTCTCCAGTATCATTTCATTTGTCAGGCATTCATTAACCATTGCCTCAGAGAAGCGCTACAGGCTTCAACAGCCAGCACAATTCCTGTCCTCACCACTAGATGCGCGCTTTATTCACTCCATTCCTGACCCGGTCAAATTACTGGAAACAGGCTGCAGATTTTTCATTCTTACACTATAGCAGTTTCGGTTGGACAGTACCTACAGATGTGCGATCATTAATGGCAATATAGTATGTGTGTTCCTAAAATATACCTGTGTTCTTTCCAGCATTGGTATGCTGCAGAAAAAGCACTGAGAAATGTTTATCACAATCATATTTCAGCCAGATACAGAAGATTCTACTGTACATCACATGAAAAAAACATTTCACAGAAGATTTTATTTTTAACAAAGTTAAGAATGAAGAACTCAAAATAAATTAAACTGTTTAAACACTGGTTTTTGTAATAGATTACCTCAGTATCAAAACACAGTTATCACAAATCTTATAATTTGCAACTTCTTAAATATTTGACTTTCTCTGGTAAGAACTGAGACCACATGATTGTTATTGTTGTTAATATTCCTACTAATGGCAAGAGTGAGTTCAAACTTATGGAATATAAGTAAACAAAATAAAAAATATTGTTTCATACAATATAAATTTTGTTTCTTACTTGGGTGGCTAAATTATTTTTTATAAAAGTATAATATTCATTTCTAAATAAGCAAGATCACATTCCATATTTGTTTTTATAAGGTAACTAATTTGTTTAACAGCAACCAAAACCACATATCAGGAATTGTGTTGGGTGAAATATTTTAATTCCTGTGTCATTACTTTTGAATGTCCATTCTTAGTTTCTAAACAAAAATGAGTTGAAAAATGTATGCATTTTAAACCAACCTCTCGTAGTTTTTTGCTGTCATTTTATAAGAAAAGCCTCTTTTTAAGAGCATATCTTGCCAACGCGATAGACAGAACAGCTGTGTTTGGGGCATTCTACTACACAAAGACAAAAATTATGATTGTCTTGGCTTAACTAGTCTTCTCTATCAAATTGAATCAACACTATCTACACTATATTTAAGATGTTGTAATGGACATTCCAACAGAATGGTATCATGTACAGATGAACAATCAAAAATTGTTATATCTCTGGAGACGTGAAATATAAGGAAATCCACTTCAGCTATGTTTGGCTTTGTACAGGCAGCTGGATGCATCTTGCAACACGGCCCGTAGTTTCTCTCTCTCTCTCTCTCCCCCCCTCCTTGCGACATGCACTTGCATATAGTACTATGAAATTATGAGCACATGGCATGCTCCCACATAACGCAATGGATTACCTGTAGGCTACAAAATTTGTGCCTGTCATAACAGTTATGGTTCGCATCTTGATACACCGTCTTGTTGTCAGGCAATGTACACACCAAGTTTGGCAGAGCTAAATTTGATGCTAAATGCTTCACTCCATTCTGACTTGCAATATAAGTCACGTGGTCAAGAGAACAAGAGCTGGCTTTCATCCAACACGGTAATTTTTGTGTTTGTGAGGCAGTGATTCAGTGTGGCATTTGACCTAAGACTGCTCAGAGATGGATACAGCAGTGGCAGGTGTCAGAAGATGATAATGATGATGATGCTTGTTTAAAGGGGCCTAACATCTAAAGTCATCGGCCCAGGTGTCAGAAGACATTGGACGATTATGGGCACTGGTTTCTATGAGGGAAGATGACAACAGGCTAGTTGAAACTTCACAGGAGAACCCATTCTGAAACTCAGCGGAGCTTATGCAGGCGACCAATTTTTCTGGATGTCCTTATATGGTTCATAAATAATTACAAGAAGCCGGACTCCACTGTAGAAAAGCTGCTGCAAAATAGTCTCTCACCGATGAACAGAGGGTTCGCCAAGATGGAGTTAAATCATAATTAGGATCGTGCAATAATCCCTGATGAGACTTCTTTCAGTTCGGCATAGGTCAGGCTGGTTATGTTTACAGGCCACGGGGAGCGTGATACAACAAAAGATATGTCGCCGAGTGTTCATGCAGTAGCCGCATTTCTGTGTCAAGCTGGGGGTGGACATTGTTTGATGGGGCTGGAGTGCTTCATTAGATAGATGACCATCTCACACTGGCCCAGTATTTGGACATTCTGCACAATATTATGGTTTTAAGTGTGAAAGAGCGCTATCCAGATGAGGTAATGCAGTTCCTGCGAGACAACTCCCCAATCCACATGAGCAGACTTGAACTCCATTGAACATGTCTGGGCAAGGTGGAAATGCCATATAAAGATACACTGGCCTCACCCTCCCTCGTATTTGCATGATGTTTTGTGGGGCGTTAAGTTGGACGCATGGGAGGAGATCGTCCTTGATGAAGAATACTTTAGGAAGCTTGTTGGGTCAAAGTTACGTCGACTCTTATAAGTTGTTCAAGCCAATGGATACTACACAAGCTATTAATTCACCTCTACACAGTCCTTTTCAAGACTAACATAATTAAAAGTGTAATACCAGATTTTGGAATGAACAGAAATATTTTGTTAATGCAACAGTTTAAAATTTTAATTTAAAAAAAGTAATTGGTAGAGTAGGACTCAAACCCTGGTTCTCACTTTGGCAGGCAAGTATGCTTCGTTAGAGCCAATGGCACTCGCATGAACATGCTTAACATTGTAAGGCTATTCCCCACTGTGCATGGCATGTTGCACAGTTTCACCTCTATAACAGTCCTTCGAGGGGCCAGGGATAATAAACTACGCGCTTCTTGCATGCGTTCGGGGTACTGTGCAGTTACACAACAGAGTAACAGAGTCCAGTAAAAATTTAATTCCAATACCAGTATTCGAACCCCGGATCTCCTGATTAATAACTAAGGATCTTTCCCTTACACTAACATGTCGTGAAGTGCTTCATATTGAGCTTCAGTTTCCAGGTGTGTCCCTAAATTTACATAATTATTTAACCATTATGGCAGTTTCTCGTCCATTTCATTGTATTCGTTTATGTTATTTTGACATGCAGACAGTTGCGCGGTGTACTGACATTTGTATTTCATCAGGAATGTGTATTTTAAAAAGGAGTGAGTTACATCACTTTTTGTTGCACCTGCACCACCTCATCCGAGGACGATGATACCCAATACAGGACTTCAAAATTTCAATTTTTAATTGTTCAACTGTACGTCTAAATGAACTAGGAATGTCTGGACTTGATTTCAAAGGAGTTATGTTTGCTCCAAGAGACAACTTACATTAGGTAAACTGATTTAAATTAGGTGAAGTAAAAATGAAAGAGACACATGTGTATGCAAATTTTCCATTAGTGGGCTAGAAAAAGTAGGTTCAGACAAACACAGGTAATAGGACAAAGAAATAAAAATTAACCCTCAACCCGAAAGATTAGTATATTACACGTTATAATTAGTATATCACGCTGCTAAGTTATTTCATTTCTCCGATATTGGCAACAATGATTGAATGTTCTTCATTCTCCTTCAAGCTGTGTGTTCTCTGATCTTTTGTCTAATACGCTACAGTGTGTTTGTGGTCTCAAACTTGCTTAGAGCATTATTATTGCTGTTATTTTTCAAGTCTGTCATTTTTCTGTACTAAGCTTGTCTGTCTTACAGACCGCTATGTCGTATAACATAGTATTTTATCAATCGCAACATAGCTGTAAGTTCTATTTAGGATTGATTTCTCTTAGGTATTTGGTACTTATTATATTCCACAGACATGGAAAATGTCTCGCAATATTGCAATGACAACAACTTACGTTGATTTTTGCACGAGGTTGGAAGAGGACAACGATGAGGAGCAAGTTAACGATTATTCAGAGATTGACGATTATGACCAAGACACAGATTTTATCATCAACAATACTGGTGACAGTGTAACATCTGATTCAGATACAGAGTTGTTAGAAGATGACATACTGAACCCTGAAGAAACCAGCCGTGAGGAAGATGAGACAACAACCATTTCACCTGACACTCTTCCAACAAATGATGTGTATCTAGATAAAAATAACTTTGTCTTTTACAGCCAACTGCTGACTCAAAATACATGCACACACAAAATAATATTCGTGGTCTGCCTGGCCTTAGTGACTCTGCTAAAACTGATAAAGATGCTGATGGAATAGGTCTTACAGGTGAAGAACATTAACACAGTCCACCTGCCTTGAGAGTCACCAAGTTTGTACAGAAAACCAATCAAAATATAACAGGGGACAATACTTTTTCATCTGTGGAAATGGTAAATGTTTTCAAAGGTCAGGGTCTAACATACGTGGGAACTGTAAGAAAAAACAAAAGAATTCTAGCCATCACCTTCAAAAAAGGTTAGTTCTCCCATGTATAGATTTATTTATTAAAGATGACACTACCATCTATCATACGGAAAAAATCAAGCAGTAAGCTTTGGTTTATCAATGGATCAAAGCAGAAGTGTATATGAAAATGGAATGCAAGAAATCAACAGCTACTTCATTGCAACTAAATCTGGTGTGGTACACTTGACACGAACTGTGCAAATTACTCATCTAATAGAAAAACCCAGCAGTGGCTATGACAGTATTACAATGTTTTCTTTGTTCAATATAGCTATGGTCAATAGCTATATTCTATTTTTGTGCTACTCAGGGAACAAAACTGTACATAAACTTTGGATGGAAATGGTGAAATCTTTGTCTTGTGCAGTGAATTCCCATTCCAAACCTCTTACTTAAACTGAGGAACAATATCTGAGAAGTTCTTAACCTCGAAGATGAACTGCTTAATGTAGAAAACACAAAAACTGACAGACTTGAGAAGACGAAAACTTAAAGCACTTGCCCATAACAAAAGAAGAGGCAAATGGAACATAAGTGCGCTAGATGTGCAAAAGCAATATGTTTGGAATATTCCTTCAAATTCTGGCATTCCTGGTCAAAAGATCTAGGTGACATGTTGATTACAGTGCTAACTGTGCTGGAGTGAATGGATGACATCAATATGTAAATAATTTGTAAAATAGCACTATGTATCTCCAATAACCTTGAACTTGAGGTCTACAACTTTGACCATTTTGTGTATCAGTTAATTCCCTTAGAGTGTTGACACAAGCCCATTAACTCAGAAAATCACAAACACATACACTGACTGAGCAAATGTCATGGGATAGCGGAGCACTGATGCGCAGGTGTGTTTTCTGCGCACCACGCGCCCCCTGTGCCAGAGGCAGTTGTATTGGAGACCTTGTGAGCAGTGGCTGTGCATGTGACAGGTGTCATGAAGTGATGGATCCCGTCTGCCTCGAAGGTGTGGTCCAGGGCGCTGGTGTCTCTGTTATGGTCTGGGGTGTATTTTCCTGGTGTGGAATGGGCCCCCTAGTTGTTCTGGAAGAGACTTTAACTGGTACGCGGTTTGTTGAGCTGCTCGAAGACCATCTCCACCCATTTTTGGCCTTCCAGCACCCAGACGATGCTGTTTTAAGATGACAATGCGCCGCCACATCGCTCACACGTCGCCCGGAAATGGTCCCAGGAACATGCAGCGGAGGTCCAACGACTGCCATGGCCACCCAGGAGCCCCGATATGAACCCTATCGAGCATATCTGGGATGTCCTGGAACGCAGGCTCCATGCCATGGATCCTGCACCCACGAACAGACCAGCATTGGCGGCCGCTCTGCAAACAATTTGGTGTCAGCTGCGTCCAGAGGACTACCAGGGACTTGTCGACTCACTTCCACGAAGTCTCACTGCAGTTCGCAGGGCCAGAGGAGGCCCCGCCGCTATTAGGTAACTATACCATGACATTTGCTAAGTAAGTGTGTATGCACTTTTATGGTTTAAAATATATTATCATGAGCTAAACATGCATGAATTTTACAAGCTATCAGTCGCTGCATAACCCCAGTCTCTGAGACTGATCTTCCTTTAAGTGTTATTTAGAGAGGTCTTTCGAGTAGAGGGTTAATTTCAAGCAGATTTTCAATTTGCTAGGTTGTCATGAGTGTACATCAGAAGCAAGTGAAGACTCTCACTCTTCCATACCCTTTGATTAACATAACATGATTAGCTGATCAATATTCACTGCTAATGTTAACAGAATTTTCACTGCATTAATAACTACATGATTTAACTGGAATTTCATAGTTATTTCATGAAAGTACATATTTTATAGGTTGTTTTTTTTTTTTTTAAGACCAAATTATAGGGCCAGTGTTTGCACTGGGATTAAACCTTTGAGAAAAATTCATTTACACACATATTTTCAACATCATAACTTCAGTTTTACAAATACTGTATAATGTTCACAGAAATATGACAGGAAGACAAGATAACTCTAGGCCCCAGTATCAAGTGCTCTTTTTAAAAAAAAAGGGGGGGGGGGGGCACAGGGGAGAGATAATTTAATCACTAAAGCAGGTGTTGACACAAGCCCATTAACTCAGAAAATCACAAAAAGTATTATCAGAAGTCAAACATCATAAACTGTTAATTTGCCTAAAATCTTTCCCAAGTTAATTTCTACAAATTAATACTTTCTACTTACATGGTAAGTTAAATAACTGAAACATGCTAAAATTTTCAAGGTAAGATTTAAATAGAAGAGAGAAATATACACAGATGGCTATCAAAATAATGGAAACACTATGTTCTGGAAGACTGCATCTCTGTGAGGTGGTAACATTGATCATTCGTGTGCTGAGACTGTTATCTGATAGTGCAGAAAAGGCTGTTAGGCGATACAGTACGTATTCATGACTGCAATCAGCCAGGCATAGATGAGGCAAAATGGGAGACCTCTCTGACTTTCAACAAGGTCAGATTGTTGGATTGTCGTTAGTTGGAGCAAGTGTATAGAAGATAGCCAGTGTGTTAAGTGTATCAAGGTGATGATGGCATAAGATAACTTGTGGCAAGACAGCAAAGAGTAACAGTGGATGGAAACCAATCCTCAGTAATGGGGATTGCTAAACAGTGAAGAAGACTGTCTGAAAGAATTGTAGAGCTAACGCGACACAAGTGAGGTCAGAACTCGGCATCTGTTTCTGCATTCACAGTCCGACAAAAGCTGCACGAAATGAATATTCATGACTCTGTGGCAATATCCAAACCTCTGATCAACACCAATAACACTTTGGCATGGCACAAGTGGTGTCAAGACCATACGACATGGACCAACAATGATTGGAAGAAAGTATTATGGTCCAGCGAGTCATCCCTTACCTTGTTTCAAGCATCAATGTCCGTTTTAGAGCAGAGAATCCCACGTAAATTTCTTCCCCTACCATCATTGACAGAACAAAGTGCTGCAATGCATGATGGTTGGCACAAAATTCCTCTAGAAAAAAGTGACGAGTAATATGTACCCATTCCGCAATGAATCACAGCTGTACTACAGGCTGAAGGTGGTCCAACGCCGTATCAATGATGTTCATTAAAGTGTTCCATTATTCTGATAACCATATGTATTTATTGTATTGGAAATGCAATCATGTGGAAATATGCAGCAACTACATACCGATCTTAATATGCTTGATATGTTACCACCAACATTTTTCAAGTGAATCCCACTTTCTATACATGAACAAACTGGAACTAAATTAAAACCATGTAAATAAGGAGATATGTTCAAGATGGACAAATAAAAATTAAATGTAAAACATTCAGAACATCACAAACAACAAGCTAGTGGCTTTACGTCGCACCGACACAGATAGGCCTTATGGTGAGGATGGGATAGGCCTAGAAGTTGGAAGGAAGCAGCCGTGGCTTTAATTAAGGTACAGCCCCAGCATTTGCCTGGTGTGAAAATGGGAAACCACGGAAAACAATCTTCAGGACTGCCGATAGTGGGATTCAAACCCACTATCTCCCGGATGCAAGCTCACAGCCATGCGCCCCTAACCGCACAGCCAACTCACCCGGTGCACACAACAAGAAAAGAAAAAAGATATCCTGATCCAAAGACGATTTTAGGTGGTGGTGGTGGTTGCTGTAGTAATGTGTACTATTCACATGCAGTTAAGAATGACATCTTCAGCCTCTGGCAACACAAAATTATATTACAATACAAACTGCCTCCGTAGCTCACGCGGCAACGCATTGACCTCTCACCGTTGGGTTCTGTAGTTCAGATCCCAGTCACTTATTGTGAGATTTGTGCTCGACAAAGTGGAGGTGGGACAGGTTTTTCTCCGAGTAGTCTCCGATTTTCCCCGTCATCTTTCATTCCAGCAACACTCTCCATTAACATTTCATCCGTCCGTCATGAATCATTGCCTCAGAGGAGAGCAACAGGCTTCGGCGTATGGCACAATTCCTATCCTCGCCACTCGATGGGGACTTCATTCATTCCATTCCTGACCTGGTCGAATGACTGGAAACAGGCTGTGGATACACATGTACATAATGATGGTTCAAAGGCAAAAATAACTTAGGAACATAGGCTTGCTTCATATGAGAAAATAAAAAGAGAGAAAAAATTATACTGGGAGGTGTGGCCATGGCTATATAGCCAAGATCTGCATTTGGGAGACGAGGTAGTTTGAGCCCCACTGTCAGCTGTCCTAAGAATGATTTTCTGTGGTTTCCCATTTTCAATTCCAGACAAATGCTGGGACAGTTTCTATTCATAGGACACAGCCAAATCATTGTACCTCCTTACCCAATTTCATTCAGCATCACTGATTTCATCTTTAGCCCCTCAACTGAGGTTAGCGTCAGAAAAGGCATCAGGCCATAAAAACCTGCCATATAATTATATCTTACCTCATCCCCAGTCCCATATCAGGAACCAGGACTAAGGGGGTAGACATACGTACTTACATACATACAAATAAGTAAAAAATGATAGTGCAGTTTCAACACCTCAATGATACAAAATGAATAATCTGAAATATTGTCACTTGATTCTGGCAGAAATTAAAAGACAGGTAACTATGACATTATTATTACACATTTAACTGCTTACCGCAAATTTACTGATACTGTAATCTAATCGTGTAAATAAACACAAGTGGAAGCACTTTTATGCTCAATTAGTGTTGTCGAATATAAACTGAGTCAGGATGAAATGGTTACTTACATAACTACAAGACTGGCCTTGTACTTAATATCATGTTGGGTAAATTAGATTTGTGTCTTTTTGTACACTGAATATTGAGCATTCTTCTTATCACCATCATGGCATAGATCTTGTTCATAAGCGAATTCTAAATGCACTGTAAAAGTAAAAAATAAACATGAACATAAAAAATATACTGATATTAAGATAATCTGAATTACAGTGACCATATTGATCCAGTGCAGCCAAGTTGGCTTGGTTTTTGATTGGCCACACCTGGAGCTGCGCTTGATCTGCCATATTCCTCCCTAGTACTGTATTGTCAACACATTGTTTTAGAGCTTGTAGTTCAGAGAATAGATGAAAATGCCGACTGATATGCAGTCACTGTACCAAAAGGCCGGAGAAAGGATTTATCATGAAGGTATTGTGCTAAACAGGGGGGTTGATGTTGCTTACATCCGTAGGTTTAACCTCAAAATACCCTACACGTGACCCCTGGGTGGTGCTAAGCGAGCAACAATATATTTGGCAGCCAGTCTATCACTGCGATCTCCTGGCAATTACATACAATGACATATCAAACATGTCACAACAGCTCTTTTAAGAGCTCCCTAACAAGAAACATTGGACCAACCATTCGACTCCTCCAACTAAATGTCGAAAAGTATCAGCAAAGCAAAGTGTGACTATCTATCTAAACTTTTATTGGACAACAATATTGATATTGTCGCCATTCAGGAAACGCATGTTTCTAATGCAGATCAGTTTTGAAGCAGAGGTTGTATCCCTGGTTATACTGCTCTTGGAGTGACATATCACGATGTGTATGGAATAGCCACCTACATCCGCAACAACATAAATGAAACTATGCTTATTTCTGAAAATACGGATAGAAATATAAATACAGTTGTCACACAGTTACATGGCAATACTATAACAAATGTCTATAAACCACCTAACATTCCTTGGCCTGAACATGTCTTACATATTGCAAAGCATCCTGCAATTTATGTTGGGGATTTTAAGTCACCATGGACTCTGGAAAATGGTAGAATGCTCGTAAAATGGGCAGAGGAAAATGACCTCCATTTAATTTTTGATGCTAAAGACAAGGGCACATTTAGATCAGCTGCATGGAACAAAGATACAAATCCAGATCTGTGTTTTGTAAGCTCTAATGAAAGTGGTTTTCCTGAAAACATCACGAGAAAAGTGATTGGTGAATTTCAATATAGCCAACATAAGCCCATCCTAATTGAAATTGGTATCACAATCCCTGTAATTAGATCAACACCACATTCTCGCTGGAATTTTCGTAAAGCTGACTGGACCAATTTCACAGCAGAACTTGATAAGTGCATCCGATGGATTCCTCCTAAATGTAACAACTATTGACGTTTTGCTGGTGCAATTATAGGAACAACTAAGAAGTTCATTCCAAGAGGTTACCACAAAGAATATATCCCTGGATGGAATGAAGGAAATGAAGCACTACATCATGACTTTCAATGATCTGGAGATCCTAACACAGCAACCGAGCTTCTGTCCAGTCTGGAATAATCTCGAAGGCATAAGTGGATAGAAACAGTTGAGAGGATAGATTTTACTCGCTCTAGTAGAGAAGCTTGGAGTCTTCTCAGAAAATTAGCAGGAAGCTCACCAGTATGCAGAGAACAGGCTGAAGTTACATCAGATCAAATTGCCTCTCACATCACTGCAACGTCACGAGTTCAAGGTGACAAGAAACACACCAAATATATTAGACGACAACTTCAAGTCTTGAAGTCAACAGCATCTCAGTCTTCAGAATATGCAAATCCCTTCGCAGTATCCGAGACTGATACAGCACTGAAAGATCTAAAACTATTTAAAGCTCCTGGCTTCGATGGAATTCATCCTGAGTTCTTGATCAATCTGGGACAAAATGCAAAGAAATGGTGGCAACATTTTTTACAGACATTTTACTAACTGGACACTTGCCATTGGAGTTCAAAAAGGCTAAGATAATTGCAATATTAAAACCTGGCAAACCCAACTACAAGCCAGAAAATTATCGCCCGACAGCTCTCCTTAGCTGTTGCTACAAACTTTTTGAAAAACTCATATTTAACAGAATAAGCAGTGCCATTTTACAGCACATTCCCATGAATCAGGCAGGCTTGAGACCAGATCGCAGCTGTTGTGATCAAGTTTTGGCACTTACAACATTCATAGAAATGAGGTTCCAAAGAAAATCGAAAACATCTGTTGCTTTTGACGATCTCACTGCTGCATTTGATACCGTGTGAAGGGAAGGTATGGTCTATAAACTTCTCCGGGTCATACCATGCAGAAAGACAGCAAAACTTATTAACAATATGCTGAGCGATAGGAGGCTTCAGGTTATCATCGGGAACAATGTGAGCAAGGAGAGGAAGCTTAAAAATGGTTTGTCTCAAGGTTCAGTCCTATTACCACTCTTGTTCAGCTTATATATATCTTCCTGAAGATACATCACGGAAATTCTGCTACGCTGATGATATAGCATTAGCTGTGCAACGCAAAGAACTGGAGAAAACTGAAGAGATGTTAACAAGGGATTTGTCCATTTTGAAAAACTGCAGGGACTGGAGACTCAAGCCCAGCACCAATAAAACAGAGGTATCTTGTTTCCATGTAAACAATCACTTAGCAAATACTAAATTGAACGTGACTTTCTGTGGGAGGATACTTCACCACAACTGGAACCCGAAATATCTTGAAGTAACCTTGGATTGAACACTAACCTACAAGCAACATCTGCTGAACACTGCACAGAAACTGAAAACACGTAACATCATCATTCATAAGCTTTGTGGAACTACCAGGGGCTGTTTGGCAAGTGTGTTATGGTCTTCAGCTTTAGGCTTGGTGTATTCAAGTGCTGAGTACTGTGCTCCAGTATGGATGAACAATCATCACACAAGACTTATTGATACTGAACTGAATTCCACCATGCGCATAATAACAGGCACAATTCAATCTACACTATCTCATTGGCTCCCGCTTTTATCTGGAATAATGCCATCTGATTTACGCAGATCCACCGCTCTCATCAAGGAATTTAATAAAATCTTACGGAACCCAAATCTACCTGTACACGAAGATCTACGAACTATACACCAAAACAGATTACGTTCACGCCATCCAACTTTACATTACGCCTTAGACATGGTTGCTAGAGGCTACAACCCAACTACAGAGTGGAAAAGACAGTGGGGAGCAGCAATGGAGATCCACCTGCACAGTATGTTCTCGAATGCCAAACTTCCAAATGGATTCCAGCTACCACGTACAACATGGTCTGCTCTGAACAGAATAAGAACAGGCCATGGCAGATGCAGAGACATGTTGTTTAAATGGAACAAGTTGCCAACACCCGCGTGTGACTGCGGAGCTGCATGACAAACCATACACCATATTGTCAGAAAGTGTGAAATGCAGGCATACACAGGCAGCAAAGTGGATCAATGATCTTGACATTCAGTTGTAAGTAGTCTTTTCTTGTTCATTCTTTTCTTGTATGTAAATATGTATATAATTTATTTCTGTACTCAACTTGATTGTATGGGCCATAAGCTAAATAAAATGTGCTAAACAACTTCTCTCAGCAGAAAGTGCAGGAACCTGATATACCTCAACATTTCAGCAAAATGCCTAAGCTGGACCCTTAGTGAAAAGAATTCTCTGTAATGTTGGTTGGGTGATTTGATTCCCGGCAGGGTCGGAAATTTTAACCATAATTGGTTAATTTCTCTAGCATAGGGGCTGGGTGTACTATGTCGTCTTCATCATCGCGACGCGCAGGTCGCCTACGGGCATCACATAAAAAAACTGCATCTGGTAAGCCGAACTTGTCCTCGGACACTCCGGGCACTGAAAGCCATACGCCATTTCATTTTATTTTATTTTTCATTACGAACATTAAGCAGAATTCCAGGCAGTGTGAGGAATGTTTAAAAAGATTAGAGTTTAGGTAGTTTATAGCCGTCTGGCTTACCTTATGAGAAGTTAACGCAAATTAAATGTTTCAATGAGAGCTTACGTTTCAGTTTGTATTAGAAATTGAAGAATTGTTTTCTAACTATATTGATACACTGAAGTCACAAAGCAAGTCTATCGACAAAGTTTTTGGTCTCTATAGTGAAGAGGTGACTAATACTAAATAAGTGTTAAAATTTACCTATGATAATGACGACATCTACAATAAGATACAAAAGTTGAAAACTAGAAAAGCACCTGGAATTGATAAGATCTCGGGGGATATACTAAAGACAATGGGTTGGGATATAGTATCATACGTGAAGTACATGTTTGATTATTTAAGTCCTGAACGATGGACTGTCTAAAGTGATCCTATGCAGTCATACAAGAAGAAGAAGAACAACAACAACACATTTTCTGGAATTCCAGTATGTACAATGATTCATCGATCACATTCTTAACGAGGTACAGTGTAATTAGGAAAAAAATTGGCAAATCTGTGGCAGCACACACGCCTGTAATTTAAATTGTCTGATACACTAAGGTGACCAGAATTCTCCTGACCAACCCCATATATATGACTTATAACACCTATTACTCCATTTATTTAAGTAGTTTCTAGAGAATATTAACAATGGTATTTTTCCTAATCATGTAACTATGTACTGTATGTTGTGGTTAAGTGTAAGAGAGGGCCGTGAGCCCTAACTTTGCCACATACAAAGGCATAAAATAAATAATAAATAAATATATTAATGTGGAAGACACAAAATAATGTGGCAAATGTTGTCCATTGTACCTGCTTAACTTTGACTGCATAACTCAAAATGGTATGTACTGTACATGCAAATAGTTAATAACATTGCGTACTCACTCACTCACTGGGAGAATTTATCACCTCCAACAATTTGAAATTTCCTTTTGTATGATCACCTCTAACACGTCATAGATCACTTTTATCTTAAATTTCCCTTTAATCACACACCTCAGTGTCAACTACAAACATTCCAATACTGGGACACGCTCTCTCCAGGGATCATAAATATGGAGCACTCTTGCCCTGGGTTATGAGTGAAGACCTCCACGGCATATATGGCAGAGAAGATGGACTTCGGTACGGTGGAGATGGCGGAAGACGCAAACCCATAGCGTTAATACTCCAGAGGAGCGGCTACAAAAGGCATCTAACTCCATGTTGGGGACCGCCTAATTTGAACCTGACAGAAGGTAATAAAATGCCTTTGGGAGTGGCGAACCAATCGTACAAACAACCTATAAAATTAGTGAAAGTGAATAGAGGACTCTGAAAATGCTAGGGAGCCCCCCTGAAGTGACGCGCAGTTCCCGGTGCTCTGCGGGAATTGTGAGAAGTGGGCTACCAGACATTACCAGAATCGGTACCATCAATGTTATAACTTTGAATGGCAAGGTAGAAGAACTGATAGAGTACATGGAGAAGAAAGACAAAGCAATGATGGGAATGAGTGAGAAAATTATGGTGCTGCTGTTATATCGAGAGAAGACTTAGTGAAATATGTGGACAAAATTGACCAGATCAGTGACAGGATAATTAAAAGTTAAACCTGGACTTGAGAGTGGAATCAAGGATTTTATACAGGTTTATGCACCCCAATGGGGATGAATGTTTAGAAGAGTTTCTAGAAGAACTGGAAAGTTGTATTGAAGACAAAGAGGTTATAATAATGGGAGACATGAATGCACATGTTCGAACAGACAGAAAAAAGAAGAGATAATTGGCCCCTATAGTTATGCAAACCAAGATGAAGAAGGAGATTTGGTAATAGATTTTTGTAGAAGGAATGGATTGATTGTTGGCAATGAGTGGTTTAGAAAACATAACTTACAAAAAATGACTAGATATGGTTGGGGAGATAGAAAGACAATGATTGATCTTATTCTGGTGGAGAACGAGAAGCGTAGACAACTCGACGATGTGACAGCAATGCCAAGAGAAGATTTTGAAGGAAACGATAAAGTGGTGGGAGCCATATTAAGATCTGGTAAAATAATGAAGTTAATAGAAAAAGGGGAAAGAAAAATAAAGGGACGGAAGTTAAAAGAGAAATTTCCAAAGATGACGTGAACCGCGTGGAAGAGGAATGTACATGTTTCAGAAATGGTTTTCTAAAGTGTGCAGTAAACACCTGTGGGGGACTATCAGGGAGGAAAAAGGAAAAGGAGACTCCTTGGTCCAACAGCAGGGTAAAGGAAGCAGTTAAACAGAAACAAATGGCTTGGAGGAATAGTACAGAGAATTGGCAGAAATATAAAAGAAGCCAAAAAGATATGCAAGAAAATAGTACAAGAAAGAAAACAAAAGAGCTGGAAAAGATTCACAGAAAATTTATAGGAGGATATAAAGTGAAGTAAAAAGGTTTTGTATGGTTTGGTGAAGAATAGTTTAAAAATAGGGAAGATACAAAATTTGTAAAAACTGAAACAGGGCAGATATTGATGAAAAGAGATGACATACTAAAAAGATGGGAAGAATACTTCTCAGAATTACTAAATATTAAATACAGTGAACTGGTAGATGAGAAGGAGCAAGAAGAAACAATGGGGAAAGAAGAAGAAAAAGAAAAGGAAATATCGATGTTAGATATTGACGAAGCCATACAAAAGATGAAGAGCGTTAAAGCAGGAGTGGATGACGTAACTATGGAAATTATAAAAGCAGCAGGATAATAGGGATACAGTGGCTGTATAGATTATTTAAAATAATCTGGAGGAAGAGGGAAATCCCAGAAGAGTGGGGAAAGGGTTTAATTATCCCGATATTTAAAAAAGGTGATAAAAAGGAATGTTATAACTACAGAGGGATCACCCTTATTGCCCGTGTAGCTAAGATCTTTGAGAGAGTACTGGAAGGAAGACTGAGAAGGAAGCTAGAGGGAGAAATGGATGAAGAAAAGTATGGTTTTAGGAAAGACAGATCAACATTCGACCTGGTCTTTCCATTAAGACATATGATTGAGAAAAGATGGGAGTTTGGACAAGACAGGGTGATGACATTTATTGATATTGAGAAAGCTTACGACAGTGTGCCCAGACAGGTGGTATGGGACATATTAAGAAAAAAACAACTTAACAGAGTGGAAGTGCAAATAATAAAAGCTATGTACAAAAATTGTTAGTAGTGTGAAGCCTAGTATAGAAAAAACAAAATGGTTTGATATTGAAACTGGTCTCTGGCAGGGAAGTATAATATCCCCCATACCATTCATCATAGCCATGGATGAAATTCATAAGAACATTAAAAAGAGACTGGGAAGGCAGGCAACAAAAGCCATGTTGTTTACAGATGATATAGTGATATGGGGTGAGGATGAAATGAAGGTGCAAAAACAAGTAGTTGTATGGAATTAAGAGATAGAAAAATTTGGGATGAAAATAAGTACAGAGAAAAGTAAAACAATAGTGATGACACAGAAAAAGGAAGGAAAGAAGGAAGGTAGGAAGGAAGAGGAAAGATAAAACTAAATGGGAAAATTCTGGAAATGGTTAAAAGTTTCAAGTACAGAGGAAGTGTGATCACAGAAGATGGAAAGATAACCGAAGTAATTGGGAAAAGAATACAACAAGCAAACAGCTTCTACCAGAGTGTAAGGGGTATTTTGTGGAACCAAAACTTCCCGAAAAAATGTAAGAAAGTATTATTTTCAACCTATTATGAACCCATACTAACTTATGCAGCTGGTTCGTGGACTACAACAAAATGAGAGGCATCGAGGGCAAGACCAGAAAAGATAGAATTCGAAAGGAAGATGTAAGGAAAAAGACAGGAATCTTGAAACTTCAAGACAAGATAGTAACAACAAAGCTAAAGTGATATGGGCATATGATGAGAATGGGAGAAGAAAGTGTGCCAAAAAAAAAAAAAAAGCTTTTCCGGAGAAATTAACAGGAAAGAGACCACGAGGAAGACCCTAAAAGTGATGGACAGATTCAGTGTTGGAGTGGATAGAGGAGAGGGGATGAAAACCACAAGATGTACTTAAAAAAGGAGAAGAGTGGTGGAAAGACAGGCAGCGATGAAGGTCTTTGATTCACAACCCAACCCAGAAAGCTGGAAACGAGAACTGAAGATGATGATACTAAAGAAATCAGCACCAGAAATGCCTGTGCAATAAAAGATAAGGCTGACCTATTACAATCTCTGCGAATCATCCAAGTCATCACCTCACAATTAAGAAAGCTGTATGACCAAGAGAATTCTTTCCATTCAGCGTTGTCTGGCATTGAATAACTTGTGAACTAGCGTTGTCATCTATTGTAAATAAAACATTTTCTCTTATAACATATGTACCGGTATATACTGCTAGTGTCAATTTTCCTGGTTACTTTTTTAAGCAATATATATGTAATAGAAACTAACATTATGAGACTCAATATGTTTCTTTTTTAATTAATGCATACTTTCTTCTCTTTCTCTACCCCTATCCTTGCCTTGATACAATCAGCTGTTTGAGTGGTTGGGAAGAATATGGCAGCCTCACGGACATGGCCACACTGTATTAATATGGTCACTGTAATATGAATAAGGAAAATAGCAAAGCACTTACAGAAGAACACACAGCACATTAGAACAACACAGAAAAAACCCAGAAATGCTATAATTCGATGCATCAGTTTCATCCAAGAAAATAAGAAGGGTCATGTGAACAGGCACAAGCTCAGAAGTAGAGGGAGAAGGATTCAGTGTTCTCCTTACGACCTTTCTAATGGGCCCAGCTATTTTCACTGACCGCCCGGCTATCATAACCTAGATATCTGCTAGTTACATAATATTTCAAGTTACTTTATGTCACATGTGGTGGAAAGACAGGCAGCGATGAAGGTCTTTGATTCACAACCCAACCCAGAAAGCTGGAAACGAGAACTGAAGATGATGATACTAAAGAAATCAGCACCAGAAATGCCTGTGCAATAAAAGATAAGGCTGACCTATTACAATCTCTGCCTAAATCATACCTTAACAGATTATTTAGAGGTCCGTCAGAAAATCTACAGATCCACTTTCCTTACCTGATTTACTGCTTATAGCGAGGCCAGCGTGATTTCCTAAGAAACTAGTTTTGAACGGGTTTTGTCGGGTTGAAGGTGGTGACAGATGGTCTATTAAAATTATTTGTTGCTTCCAGGAGTAATGTGCTTCTATGGGTAGATTTTACTTGAGAGTTACACATAGCTATAGACACTGCCACCACTGCAATAGTTGACAACACCACACCAGAAAACTTGAAACACTCAGACTGACTTGTAACATGTTTACACAGCATTTTGAATGGCAAGTCTTTGCACATTTCTTATAACTCAAAACCATTCATCAAGCCACGGAATTTTGAAAGAGAATCTTTGAAGTATTCTGCCAATTTAAATGGGGTTTTTTTCAGCTTCAACTAAATACCGGTCAGCTGGTCATTTAGCCATGTCAGAAACTTCCACACCTAACAAAGGAGTACTAGTATCAGTAAACCTTTTCTTACGATATATTTTCCATTGTTACTCATGTTTTTATGATCTGTTCAGAAAATGCCTCCCCTCTATCTGAATTCTGAAGAGCCACTCTGTACAATTTTTCACCATCTTCTCAAAGTTCTCAAGTTATTTTCAGATTCCTTTGGACCCAGAGTTCTTAACCTTTTATTCAGCTTCAAAGTTGCATTCTACTGCACTAAATAAAAATGTTCCATTTTTTAAATACTTCTGAAAGTGGTTCGATAACATTCAAAATATAAAGTAAAATATGAAGAAATTTTACAAATCTGTAAGCCAATAAGGATTTTAGTAGTTTGTGCAGTGGCCTCCAGTACATGTACTAGCCATGCATCTTGGTAATTACCAACTGATGAGCCCAAATTGGCATACTGGTGCGAAATGCTGGCAACCAAGAATGAATTAGCTTGAAACTGTATGATTTCCAATAACTGAAAAATTATATTAGAATTTTAATACTGTAGTTCCTTTGCATTCAGCCCATCTGCTGTGTTAAAATTTGACACATTCTCGATTTCAGCTGGCCAACTAATCAATAAAGCTTCTATGGTCCTTTTATTGACAACCCACCTCAATGAGTTTATATCTTTCACTTTAAGTGGTTTCATTTCCAAAGCAGCAGGCTGCAGTTGAAATTTCTTCCAGTCTTTTTGATGACTGCCTGCAAAATCTGAATAATGTACTTATATTTTTATCACATTCTCCAATATCGGAGCAAGAATCATCACGTTGATTGTAAAATACTGCTAACAACTTTTTGCTGAATATTTTCAAATATAAAACATACAAACAGTTATTAGTGTCACTGATGCTCCATGGCTAAATGGTTAGCGTGCTGGCCTTTGGTCACAGGGGTCCCGGGTTCGATTCCCGGCAGGGTCAGGAATTTTAACCTTAATTGGTTAATTTCGCTGGCACGGGGGCTGGGTGTATGTGTCGTCTTCATCATCATTTCACCCTCATCACGACGCGCAGGTCGCCTACCGGCGTCAAATCAAAAGACCTGCATCTGGCGAGCCGAACTTATCCTCGGACACTCCCGGCACTAAAAGCCATACGCCATTTCATTTTCAGTCTCACTGATGACTATGACAGTGCGGAAGCTGCCGAAGTATGGGTGGTGCTGAGTAATGACATTCGGAGCATAACTGGTACATCAGAATGTTATGGAAGGTGCTGTTCATAGAGCAGGGTCATGCTGCAATAGCACTTTCTGGTCCAGTGGTAAACTACTACACTCCTCATCCTGCCTAATACACCTCATTTTGGCACCCCAGTCACTTGTTGTGGTTTCCCTAAAACTGCATAACCGCTGGTTTTTGGTATATGAGGATCCAACCAGCTTTCAGGCTGATGACCTAACAAACCGGCAGTTCAGTTATTGCAGTTCTCACCCACTGGAACACCAACTTTCCTGAGCAGTTCAATTTGATCACAAAAAATCTTCCAGGGGTTTAGAATGGTAAGAAATAAAATATTCTCTATGTTAAATAAAAATGTCACGTGTTTTAGTAATTCTGGAGAATTTTGAAGCATGACCTTTGGTAACAGAACTGTAGCAGGTGAAGTTTTGGCGGACCATGCTTCAATGCAAAACTCAAGCATATTACTACTATCATGCTGCTTTAACCTCACCCTGCATGCGCAGCGCACGGTGCTCTCACAGGTCTGCTACGGTCACAGCATGTATGGTGCAGTGGTATACCGTGGCATCTGAAACACCCTATGTGGATATTGTAAGAGTTATTTGCTTTGTCACAAGCTGACAGGAGAGGCAGCTTTTGGCTACAACCAGAGCTAACTATTATTGCCAAGAGAAGTTGCATATCTTGACAATCATTTATTTATTAGAACTCTACACACATGTTTGCAGTACAGAGCTGCAAGTTTTTAAACCTGGCAGGTCCTGGTGGAGTTATAGGAGATGCAGAAATAGCTAATTTACTCATTAATGGTGGCAATGAAAGTAATTCAGTGTGTGACAATGATATACAGGATGAATTCACTATAACTTCCAGTGAAGATAGTGGTGCTGATTATGTGGGAAACTGTAACAGTTTCAAGAATGAATATACCACAGAAATTGAAGAAAAAATTGAAAAGGGGTGATACAGTAAGTACTCAAAAAGGCAAATTGATAGCGTTGAAATAAATGGACAAGCAAGAGGTTGCAATGTTAACTACATCACCAGGGACACACGCACAACTGTATGAAGGCATGTGAATTGTATCATTGGGCACAAGAAATTTATGAATGGGGAAGATCTTTAGGATCAAGTTTTAGAGGCATTCCTTTCGGCAAAGAAACAAACTAAAGTTTGGTACAAAAAGAGTCTCCGACACTTCACCAATGTGATGTCGATGTTGGTTCCCATAGGAAACCTGAAATATTTGTCCCAAATGAGTAAATTTATAATAGGAAAATACCATTATAAATGGTCCATTATTGGACATTATAAATTTTCCAGCTATCTCATTCCTGGTTGCCTGCGTTTTGCCCCAGTGTGCTAAGTTGGGCTCATCAGTTGGTAAATAGCACACCCACCAAGACGCATGGCTAGTGCATACCGTAGAGGCCACTGCATAGGCTACTTGGAGCCACCGGCACTAGGACACTGGGGCGAAACACTGGACACCTGGAATGAGTTAACTGGAAAATTTATAATGTCCGATACCGGACCATTTATACTGGTATTACTTCATCAATGTGTCGATACTAAAAGGCTACATTATGCATCATAGAGCAGGATTCAAAGCGACACACTGGCATTTCAGAATGACATTGGTAGATCAAATGATTGCCAAATACTTGGGCAGGAATGTTGGGATAAAATCAGGCAGACCATCTAATGGACTCGAACGTGACAACTTACAGGATAACATTTTCTGGCTGAAAACAATTGAACTACATATAGATCCATCAGTAGGAAGAAATGTGTAACATGCACAAAGAAGGGACAGAGGAGGACACCAAGTATCACTGCAAAAACTGCCCAGGACAACCAGGGCTTTGCGAGGACTGTGCTTTGAAATCTATCACACAAAATCCCAGTATTGACATAGAGTAGTGTTATCAAATAGAGGATTCGTACTCATGTATATCATGTCCTACAGCGAAATTTTATTCTAAGTTCACTCATCTTTACATCGGGCCATTCAAAATTAATCAAATACTAGATAATAACGAATACAAGATACAGAGCTTAGACTCTAGTACTGTTTCTATTTTCAATGCTTCTAAGAGTGGTAGTACCACGTAAATTAAGATGCTGACATCTGGTATATACACAGAATGATTGGTCATGGTGGATTGGACAAATTAGTGGCTACAATACGAGAAACATTTACATGGACTGGATTCCGGAGGATTATAAGCAGGATAGTTAAGACTTGTGACACATGTCAATGCTATTTTATTGTATCAACCACCAATACCTGTGATACCAGATGGCCCTAAAGAGGTGTAAGCAATGGACTTGTATGGAGGTTTACCCATAGGTAAACGCGTAAACCGTTTTGTGTTGGTTCTCTATAAGACATCCAGAGTCTAATGCGGCTTAGTGAGTCATAAAAGAAATAGCAAAATATTGCCGAATTTTCTGTCATGAACGTCACTGGACGTGGACCTCATGTTTAACAACGATAGCTGATGGTATGAATTTCACGTGGCATGAATCCATTGGCAACATTCCAAGTGTTATTCATATGAATGAACATCTGAAGCGTCCATGGAATGACATCATCGGTAGACCAATTGAGGAGAGACCTCATGTTGAGGAAAACATAAAACAAGCCCAAGCGTGCATGAGAAAGCAGGCCGAAAGACGACTCAAGAAGCTAAGGCACAAGAGATTCCAGAAACCTTTGGAGGTTGGAACTTACGTTCTTGTAAGGAAACCGGCTATATCATGTCCTACAGCAAAATTTTATTATTCTAAGTTCGCTCATCTTTACATCGGGCCATTCAAAATTAATGAAGTACTAGATAATAACGCATACAAGATACAGAGCTTAGACTCCAGTAATGTCTCTATTTTCAATGCTTCTAATCTGAAACAGTATAATATTCCTATTGTCAATGAGGAGGAGATCAATCTCATAATGAATGAAGGAGATGATGATGTATGGGATGATTACATGTCAACGGACGAACTAGATAGTGAGTAATGTAAAAATCTACGTAAGATCGAAAGGCAGGATAGCAGACTGTATTTCAAGATAACTGTGCACATAATTGTAAGACATGTGCTGATGATTAATCGCGAGTTATTTTCAATTATACGAGACATGGTAAAAGCCTATTTCATTGAAAGAAAAGGTTATTACTAGGCTATGCATAAGTATGAAATTTCTCCTGTCATACGAAATTTCATATTTGAGTAAGGGAGGAATATAACCTTCCAATGAATGTTGGATTGGAATCGGTGAAGACATTGGAAGCTTATGGTGAAAATAAAAATCAGTGAAATCATATGTCCGATCACTATTCGTCCAAGTGTACCAGAAACCAAAATAACTCGCTCGATTAAATGAACAACAGGCAACGGATTGAAGGAATCGGCAAAAATGATAAGCTATGAACCCTGTGGTATCTCGTTAAGTTACGGTGGGTAATAATAATGTCATGGCACATAATACAGAATTAAGTAAATATCGCAGTTTCCTCAAGTAAAAGTTTAATAAATGTAACTACATGGTGAGAATATCAATGATAGAAATGTATAGGAAGCCATGGAATGACTTGAATTAAATGGGCTAAGTTCAATCTGTATATGATGGCCATACCTTGCCTATCTAGTCCAATACGATTTGATAATCGAGATTGGTGATGAAACTGTCGATTGATAACCGAAATATTATATGACAGATTATTGAATGAATTCCTTTGCCGACATAAACGATTATGTAAGAGTACTCCATATTAAGAAGTGAGGTGTTTAATTGTCAAAATCAGATGGAAAGCTAGGAAATATGGAGAAGTCTTTTAAAAGCAAACTGTCCGTTATTATTGTAACCTGGTATTAGATTTTGTTTCAAAATAAGAGAAGTTTACAATTCTGTTGGAAACTTAGAGGGTATCAGACGTGTTGCACACGTATCGGAAAGATATTAGACGAGAAGCTAGACTGTAATACAAAATTGTCAATTGTTAATTGTAATGAGAAATAACTTTTGTAAAAGAAACAAGAGACATGTCTAGTTCTCTTGAATAATAAGGCAAGTGTTGTACAAGAATATTGTGAATAACGTTAATGCATGTAACTCTACTCTAATAGTTTATTATGAGTTTCAGGTATCATGAGACCAAGGAATATTGGAGATGATTATGAAATGATTATGAATCCCAGCATGTCACGCTAAAATGATATAATAGTCTCAAAAGACCCAAGGAGAGCTGGGATGGACACCAATGGTTAAAGTCTCAATACTGGAGACGAGAGGTGTCTTCATCATGAAGCCAACAAATGGCAAGTTCTCTAAGTCGATGTTTCATTATCCCGCTATGTAGCTGCTTTTAAGTAGAGTAGTATGTTGTTTTAAATGTCAGAATTGTGACATGCTAAATCACACAACTTCAAGGCAACCATTTCATTTATTTATTTATTCACGAAGCACAAGATACAGCTACACTGAGCAAATTTCACTTGCACTGTCAACAGACTATTTAACAAACGTAAACTTTCATAATAAAATATAACAAACATAACAAAATATAACAAGATGAGGCACACAGCCTACTAATAACAACTGTCCAAATTGAAAACCAAGAGAATGTCCATGTTCATAGCCAAGTCGTCGAAGGTCAAGATGGCGGTATAATCCCTTCACATCAACTTATCTTTAAGATACTATTTACACACCTCTCGAATACACTTTTAATTGATGCTATATCAAGCTCTTGTCTCCTATTAATATTGTTAAAGAGTGCTGGGAGGCGGATAAGGAAAGATCGTTGAAGTATTGAGTGCTGAGTGTGGGGAATGTGGAGAAGGTCTTTGGTTTTGGTGGAGCAGGAAGGAACACGGAAAAACGAATGAGACAAGATGTTCCGAGCAGTAATGCCCATTTAAGATCCCGAGAAGGAAACTCAGGTCAGCTACCTGTCGCCTGATGTGCAGCGGTGACATATTCATTGCCATTAATACCTGCTGCGTAGACAGATTTCTGAGCTTGGGGTTTCTGTTCCTTACAATTGCAACAAAGAAGGACACTGCTCTGTCTAACTGCTTAGTATTGGAGGGGGAGGCTGTTGTCCAAATCGGAGAGCAGTAGTTTAAGAGACGTTGAATGATCGTGAGGAAGAAGTGACGAAGAGCAATGGGGTCAGAAATTTCTGTGAAGCGATAGAGAATGCCTAGTAATTTCATAGCCTTGGTTGTACATGTTTCTATATGGTTCTTAAATTGTAATTTTGTATTGAATATTACACCTAGGTCACGCTGTTGTGTAACCACGGTGATGGGCTTTGTCGAGTAGGTAATATGATTACAAATTGTAAGTATTGACTAGGTTGACATTAAACAAATATTTTTTAAGATTATATGTAATCACTGTCGTCAATATGGACCAAATATGAGATTAATGACTTCTAAAAAAAGTAGGTAATATGATGTCGGTAGAGGAGATTTACATAGTGTTATGGTCATGTGGCTGCATTTTTGTGGATTGGGGACAAGTTTCCAAGTACGGCACCAGTTCAAGAGGGCATTAAGTGAGGACTGTAGCAGAGCTGCATCTGCTGGATTCCTGATCTCCCTAAATATCTTGCAGTCGTCAGCAAAGAGTACGGTATTCGCTGTTTCGTTGAGTTTGGATGGCAGATCGTCCATAAACAAAGAAAACAGCAAGGGGCCAAGAGTACTGCCTTGTGGGACACCGGAGGTGACTGGTAACCATGAGGATGAAGTGCCTGATATTACCACTCTCTGCCAACGGTTATGTAGGAAGCCAGCAAGAAGGGTCAGAAGACTTACATGTATATTAAATCGTTCGGAGATTTTATGGAGCAACAGAGTATGGTCTACAGAATCGAAAGCTTTCGAAATGTCTATGTAGCAGATATCCAGCTGTGATTTAGCTGCAATGGCGTGTGATGTAAAGCAATGCAGAGTGGCCAGGTTTGTTAGACAAGAGCCACCTGGTAGAAAACCATGCTGCTTGGTTGAGATATACGGCAAAGTGAATGCGAGGAGACGCTGGTGCATAATTTTTTCAAAGATAAAGGATAGTGTGGGGAGAATAGAAATTGGTCAGTAAGATGAAACATTAAATTTGTTGCCTGATTTGAGAAGCGGAACAACATTTGCCAGTTTCCAGGTAATAGGAAAATAGCCCACGGCAAAACATCTGTTAAATAATTTAGAGAGAGGGACGCAAAGAGTGCTGGCAGTATTTTTTAGGGAAAGGATCTATAGTGTCGGCACCGGTAGCTTTGTTTGTACGAAGAGTTTGAAGAAGTTTATGAACTTCACTTGATGCGGTAGTTATGCTTGATAGGGTTCTGTTTGAAGCTGTACCAACGGGAGGGAGCGGTTGGTTTTGTAAGGGAGGGGAGAAGTTGGAGAAAAAATACCTGTTGAACAGTTCATTGCGATTCACCGTCTGCTGTTGCATCGTTGTGGTTCACGCTGACAGGAATCCGCTCCGTCCTTCTCCGTGTGTTGATGAGACTCCAGTAGCGCTTGGGATTGCTGCGGACGTTTTCAGTGACAGTGTCTACGTGTGTTTTGTAGTCTCTTCTGACCATAAACCCTCGCATGGTGGCGGATTTTAACTAAGGTATTGTGAGTGTGTGGGTTAGGGAAGTCTTTCCACAGGCGCCAAGCTCTCTTCTTATTAAATAGTATCAGTCTGGTCTCTTGTGATATCCAGTGTTGATATTTGCTGGTAGTAGCCCACTGTGCAGGTACAAAGTCTTTAATTGCAGCTTGCAGCCAGTCCTACAGCAGGTCAAGAGCCGATTCGATATCAGCTATTTCGAGCAGACTCCAGGGAAGGCATTCCAAGGCACGACACATTGCAGGCCAGTCAGCACGGCGCCAGATGTAGGTAGGGTGGTAGGATGTCCTGATGTGTGGCTTTGCGGAGGGGTGGGGAAGGAGGAATATAGCATCGAGAGACTGGTGGTCGCACAGGAAAAGGTTTCTGCCTGGGGTTATTGTTTTAAGTTCTAATGAGGAGAGTATGAAGTCCAGGGTGTTAGTCCATGGGTTGGGTACATATTAAACTGTTTCAGTCCGAGGCCATTAATAAAATTGTCTATAAAGTATGTGTCACAGTTGTTAGCTGACTGTCCGGTAGTTGGAGAAGACCACTTTATAGACAGGTTAAAGTCACCCATTAAAATTACTTCACCATGAGGGAGAGCTGCAATGACGGAGTCCAGGCACTGGTCACAGAATGAGCTGTTTGGTGGTCTGTAGTAACATCCCACAAGTACAGGGCGTCGAGGAAAGAGTAGCTCCACCCACACTAACTCGCAGTTCCGTTCGAGATCTGTCCTTTGTTTACATGGTAACGCACTGTTCACTGCTAGCATCACCCCACCACCTAGAGTAGCGCGATCACGACGGAATATGCTGTAATTAGCATTGAGTGGTAGTTCACTGTCACTAGCCCACGAGAGCCATGTTTCAGTAAGTCCAATCACGTCAACGTCTCTTAAGTCTGGCAGGGATAGTTCACAATTAGACAACTTATTGTTTAGGCTTTGCACATTCTGACAATAGATGTTTATGTCTGTTTTCATTTCACAAGTTGTGGGACCGGGGTTTAAGTGGACATCTCCAGCCAGTACTAGGAGGCAAAGCAAGCCCCTAATCGCTCAGCAACCAAGCCTAGGCTTGTTCAGCTCAGAGCTAGTAGGGAGGCGCCTATAAGTCTGGAAAATGGTGCGTCCAGTCAGAGAGAACGCCGGAATGTAGTAGTTTCTCTCAGCTAGTAGCCATGCAAAAGGAGAACTCACTTTTTCACTTGCACACACCGATTCCTTAACTCGAATAGACCCATGCAGAGAACCGTAAATTGCCACAACTCTGATTATTACCACACATCATCATCATCATCCTAAACCATCTCCAGTTTCCCGGGTGTGGTATATGAGCCTCCTCCATCTCATCCTGTCCTTGTACCATTCTTCCTCCACCAACTTGTCCCAATCATGACCTCTCAGCATTACATCGCTCTTAACTAAATCTATCCATTTCCTTCGTGGCCTTCCCACGGGTCGTCTTCCTTCTACCTTTCTGTCAAATTCCTTCCTTGCAGTTCTGTTTACTGGCATCCTCTTCATGTGACCAAACCACTTCATTCTTGATATCTGAATCTTATTTAGGAGAGAATTGTCTATTCCTACTTCTTCTCTAATTTTCTCATTCCTAATCTTGTCTTTCCTGGTTTTCTGGATCATAGTGCGTAGGAATTTCATTTCAGCTGCCTGAAGTTTGGAATTATCTCTATTGGTCAGTGTTGTGGTTTCGAGACTGTATGTAAGGATTGGTGTATAATAGGACTTGTACAATGTCATTTTTGTTTTCATGGGTATTTGCTCATCCCACAGCAGGTGTCTTACCTGGTGGTAAAATTGTGCTGCCTTATTGATTCGATTGTTCACCTCATGTTTTGCTAGGTTGTCATTTGATATAACGCTACCCAAGTATTTGAAAACTGGAACGCTGTCCAGTTGAGCTTCATTTAACATGACTATTGATTCTGCTCCTTCCCCATACACTTTCATCACCACTGTCTTGGTCTTGCTGATGTTTAAACCATATTTCTTAAACTCCTCATTCCAGCTTTGTATTCTCTCTCCCAATTCATCTTCTGAGTCACTCCAGATCGCAACATCATCTGCAAATGTGAAGGCTTTGATATCTCCGTGTTCTTTCCTTTTAATAGACTTCATTATTACATCCATTACAATAATAAATAGAAGTGGTGACAATGAGCTGCCCTGCTGCACTCCTCTCTTTGTTTCAAACCAGTCCGACAAACCACATCCTACTTGAATACAGCTTCTGTTCCCACTATACAACATTTTCACTTTGTCTATGAGGCTGTCTCGCACTTGAAGTTCTTTCATGCATTGCCAAATTCTTTCCCTTGGTACACTATCGTATGCTTTCTCAATGTCCAAAAATATTAGGAATAAAGGCTTGTTCTTCTCCCAGTATTTTTCCATTAGCATCCTAATTGCAAATATAAGGTCTGTAGTTGACCTTCCTGGTCTGAAACCATACTGCTCTTCTTCCAAAATTGGTTCAACAATATCTCTGATTCTGGTCTCTATTATTTTTTCCAATATTTTCAGGACATGAGACAGTAGTGTGATACCACAGTAATTAGTACATTTTCGTCAGCTTCCTTTCTTGAACAGAGGTACAATGATGCCCATCTTCCAGTCCTCAGGAATAGTATTTTCCTCCCATATCTTGTTGAGCAGTCTATAGAGCCATTGGATTCCTGGAACTCCCGCTGCTTTCAGTATATCTGCACTTAGTTCATCTACGCCCACTGCCTTTCCTTTCTTCATGCTCTTGAGCGCATTTTCAACCTCAAGCCATGTAATTGGTGGTTCAGTTGTGGTTCCTCGACTTGGCTCTCCTATATCCGTTGTTATGTTTTCTGTATCTCCATTCAGCAGCTTTTCGAAATAGATCTTGAGTTCTTGTTTAATTTCTCCCTCTTCTTGTGCCAGAGTTCCATCATCACGTTCTATTGCTTTTATGGTCTCTTGATCCCTTCGCTTGTTTTTCACTACTCTGTATAGCAATTTCATATTTCCTCTACTGTCCTCTTCCAGTTTGTCTGCAAACTCATTCCATTTCTTCTCTTTTTCTTCCCTTACAATGTTCTTTACAGCAAGTTTCTTGTTCCTGTATACTCCTTGAAGTCTTTGTATTTCTTGTTCATTTCGTTCTTGTCCCTGTTTTTGTTTCTCCTTGTCCAATGCCTTCTTTATTTGGTTTCTTTCTTTCACCGCTGTTTTCACTCTATCATTCCACCATGGTGTCTCCTTTTTTCTTTTGATTGAACTTGTAACTCCACATAGGTTTTTGGCTTCTCCCACAAAGGTGTCTTTGAAGGCCTTCCATTCTTCATTAACGCTGGTTACTTCACACTTCGGCAAACTCTGTTGAATCCTTATTTGTATTCTTCCTTTATTTGGACTTCTTGCAACTTCCAAGTTTTAATCCTCCCTACTAGCTCTGAGCCGAACAAGCCTAGGCTTGGTTGCTCAGCGATTAGGGGCTTGCTTTGCCTCCTACTACTGGCTGGAGATGTCCACTTAACACAAACTGCAGCAGCACTAAGCTTGCGCGTCTCCTCTAGCCGCCATCTTGACTCATCAATTATTGCCTTACTATGGATAGGAATACCATATTGTAAGTTGTAGCATGAATGATCCTGAATTATGATACATCGTACACTCTGTCGTGTGAATCTAAGCGGTCGCAGGCAAATGTTTTGCAGATAGATTTAGGCATGGATTATACCCATGTTAATATAGTGTCATTATGAAGAAATTTCAGTTTAATTCATGGTTTCAAATATATGTTAGAAGGAGTCGGTAATAACAGTTGCGTGATTTAGAATCATCTACGATTGTATTCTTATGTTAAACGTAGTGTTTGCGAATGAAATTGTGATGTTGTTGCGATTATTTGGTGTTAATAATGATGTTAAGATGTACAGTCTTTGTAATGTGAAGTGCCTGAGTATATTTCTTAATGAAATGAGAATTCGTGAGCATGACTTGTGAGTAATATGATGAAGGGTTTATTGTGATAGGGTCGTCAAAATATGTAAATGATTATTGTTATATGGGTCGTCATGAATGTGTCATTGGGATTATGCATTTTATTGACTGATGCGATGTAGAGGTCCTGATGAGATTTATTGTAGTGGATACTGAATTAGTCGTGCGTACGGATTTGATTTTGCTGATATGAATGGTAATCACTTAGGCATAAGGCGATAGTTGCAATAATACCATATTTACTCGCGTATTAGACCCCTTTTTTTTTCCACTTTTACAGTCAAAAAATGCGAAGGGGGGTCCAATATGCGATAACGTCAAATTTCGTGCAGTGAACACATGACTTCTAGGCTATAAATTGTACACGTAAACATTCTACACTATTCTTTAATAAACTTATGGAGGTATTCTGCGTTTTACTGGCTATTTTCGTTCGAAAATTTATAAATTTAAAAAGACAATGGTGAACATGACTTTTAGGCCTACATATATTTTAAATATAATCAATCACTTTTATTTACTGTATTAAGCAATATTAACACAAAATAATGAAAAAGAACTTAATGGCCAGTCATTTGTCACTGTCAGTTGTATTTGATAGTTCGGGAAACACGCGAGCATCGTCGTACCTACGTTACCAACGCTCAGCTGATGCAATACGACCGCGGAGCACAGCCCGCATAAAATGTAATACTGTACTCCAAAAGATAATTATTCATGAGGTAAAATAAATTCACAAAATATACACTTACTAACAACATCCGGCACTAAAATGAGAATACAAGAATAAAAGAGAGTGAGGAAATAACAAATTACGGTACTTACAGTTAAGGGAGGTTATGGTGTACAAAAGAAACACTCCACTGATCCGAGACTCAAGTAACTTTCTTGCCACGTGTATTTCCCGGAATAAACGAGACATGGTACACACAGAACTAGATACACTAACCAACACACAAATATCAATAAAACTACAGCTACAATAAACTATTAAACGCATAAAAAACTACGTTATTGCACTAATGCTGTGAACTACGCTATCCTAGAGAGATGAAGACTAGAAGTAATATAACAATTTAAAAAACACAAATTACTGATGAAAATGTTCAAGATCGCAAACCGTATCGGCAGCTAATAGTGCTAAAGCTACGGAAATAGACATCTCTTAACTATAAGACAGACGTATCACACGATTTTGGTGTGAGCTTGAATCGGGCGGGTCGGACGGACGAACCTTGAGCTCTCTCAGTGTAGAAAGCTGCGGTGAGTGGAGAGTTTCACTTCCGCCTCTCTTCCTGCAGGGAGGCCAACCAGCCGGCAATGGAACCAACAGTAACAAAGTTCGTCATATTGACATATATAAGGTTAAGAATTCAAAGCATATTTTCATAAACCGCCATTTGCATCACAAGTACTGATTATATCAGCTTTTACGGGACATTTTAAGTCTCAATTCATTCACTGATGGCCGATTGCGAGTCTACGAAGGAATACTCGCACCGTATTTTCTGACATGTTGGCAATTTTCCAAGACACAGACACACGTACTGTGATAGTCTGTAGTTGGAAAGTCGAGAATAAAAAAGTAGTAGGCCTATTTCTCCGTTTACGCTAATCCACCTATGAACTCGGACAATATTCTGTGATGCTGGTACCGTACTGCTGTAGTGGCTGTCGCAGATAAAGCTGTCAGCTCCGATTGTGCCGATCTGGCAAAAGGCAGCTGAGGGCTCAAGAAAATGTGCGCAAACTTGTACACACATTTGTACGACGTCATCAGAGCTGCAGTACAGCTTGTAGTACCCGCTACGAAGTGGAATCGTTTATTGGTCTCAGCTGAATTTCGTTACGGGGTCTAATATGCGAGATTTATTTTTTTCCATTCTCTTGGTCTCAAAAAGCCAGGGGGGTCTAATAGGCGAGGGGGTCTAATACACGAGTAAATACGGTATTTCGAGGCCACTGATAGTATGATCATCTAAAATGTATTAATTAAATACAGTGTAGGTGACTGCGCACAGTATTGGAATGACACAAGATCTTCACGAATTAATGATACTATATAGTTGAGAACCATGTCACAAAATGGAATGTGTGATCTTCATTTATATATGTGAGTAGATTAATTTTTCTTGCTAGCTGAATTTCTTCTTATAAACTACTGAGTTGCCACTTAGAGCTGACATAGTTTTTACAGGTTGATTTCACGGAGGACACCAGAGTTGCAGAGTCATCATAGTTTTGAACCATTGTAGTTGATGATTATGTTTTCAAATGTCCATTATTTAGGTGCAGATGCCGATGGAGCTCAGAAGAAATCAATTTAATTTCCTATTTGTTCTGTGTTATTATTTGAAGAATTACGATGTTGTCTTATGTTATTCGATCATTTTCTTGATCTAAACAATAATGATGAGCAGAGGTTACCGGTGCGTTCAAGTTCTTAGATAGATTTTTGACACAATAAGCGATTATTTAAACATAATAACGGGATGTTGAGATATTTGAGTCAGTGAATAGGTGTGCCAAGCCAACAAGAATCAATGATTTTTAACCATCAGTTTGAAGATGAATGTGGTGAATGATGGAATTGTTTTAAATTTTAAGCCTTCAGCATTGTGATATTGACTTTACTTTGATTTTTCTGATTAATTTGAAGTTGTCATTGATGTTGTGAATGAAATATTGGCAAGAGTCAGAAGTTAAGATTGTTTCTTTTTAGTTAACATAACATTCAATCATTTCCAACATCCATTTGTGTTGCTTTTTATTTTCCTTAAGCATTGTAGCTGATTTTTTAAACATTTTTTTAGTCATTAAACAGAAAATCCTTCCATAAAAGTTATATTTTCGGTATTCTCATTTGATAGTGTAAGGTACGTCAAGATGATAGCCTAGATTAAGATATTAATTACCAATCGTCTTCTCACGTCAGACGAATCAACTTAAATCCAACCATACGATTCTTTGACCCAACGCAACGAACTTTCACGTCCCTTGAGTGGAACCTCTTGTATCTCCACGTGACACCGGCCGAGGCGTAACTTTAATATCAAGAACCTTGAACTTGGAGATGCGTGAAAGGTCAGAATCACAACACCCATGTGCAGATTTTCAGTGTGAATTTTCTCGAAACATCCTTCCCCTGTGATGGCATTTTCCCTTTCTGAACCATACGAGTTTCCAATGTAGATGTGCTCAACGTAAGCCTGAATTTCCTTTGATTTTTCCTATCCAGACTAAAAGCTCTTTCCGTGGGAGAGTTATTGTCAGATACACTTAATATGCAAATACAAATATTATCTAAGGTTTCATAATGGAGAAGAGCTCTTTCAATCACAATGAATTTTCAACCCTCACAGGTAGCAAAAGGAAGTGACGACCAAAGAACTGTTGCCAACTCAAAAGCGCTGAAACGATGAGGGTTGAGGAGTAATTCTCGAAAGGATTCATTTTTCCTGCTTTCGTCTTTTGTCCCCTAGAAAATTATTTTTTGTGATATTGTCGTTTTTTCGTAATAATTTCCCCTTTGATCGTAATGCCATAATCGTGGGGTGAAATCCGTAATAGTTGGCACCTCTGGATACGGAACCCCTGGCAGACGACTCCAAGCAGTCCAAGACATAACCGGATAACAACCAGTACACTGGGCAAATGAAGGCAGCCAATAGGCAAGTAGCTTTACATCTCTATTTTTACCTTATTAATAACAACAATAATGCCATTTATTTAATGCCTGTTCTAACTGCCAATGAGGTACTAGACAGAAGTTGTTTAGTATCCTCAAAAGCAATAACATGGAACTGTCAGATTTTTTTATATATTTATTTTTTTGCTGGTTGCTTTACATTGCACCGACATAGACAGGTCTTATGGCAATGATGGCACAGGAAAGGCCTAGGAATGGGAAGGAAGCGGCCGTGGCCTTAATTAAGGTACAGCCCCAGCATTTGCCTGGTATGAAAATGGGAAATCATGGAAAACCATCTTCAGGACTGCCGACAGTGGGGTTCGAACCCACTATCTCCCGGATGCGAGCTCACAGCTGCGCGCTCCTAACCACACAGCCAACTCGCCCGGTCTGTCAGCTTTAAACACTTTTAAATGGTATCAAATTCAGCCAGCATTAAACATATAAATCGATTCGGCAGTTTTATTTTAAACGCTCGTAAAGACCAAAAGTAAATGTGCCGACCCAATCGGGACAGCACTTGTGAGCCTCTATATATTAACATTTTTGCCTCATTTATGGCTTATTACCAGTAAACATGCACAATAAAATAGGAAATAATGAGAAACCACCCTTCGTTCAAAATGGCACTTACGTGGGAGGTTGCCAAATGTAGCGTGGCAACTAACGTGTTAAACTTGAGCGTAATAATTACCAAGAAATCATCAGGAAAGTGTGTCTCCAGGCAATTTTTCTTTGTGCAAATTAAGTCTGATAACCTTAGGTTTGTGGAAGCATAACTGTAATTATTTGATCCTATATTTGAGAAACCAGTATACTCTGTTCCATAAAATCCAATGAGGCTTGCAATAAAATGAAGGAGATAATTACTCTCTGTACAAGCGTATGTAGTACCTATCTTCTGAAAGTTTCAAATAACAATCATCATCATAATTTCCCCTTGTCCATCTGACGAATGGGGGCAAATATGGTTCTACTCCACTTTGACTTGACTCTCCAACATTCCTCATCCAACAGTGTTCCAATCCAGGTTCTATTGCCATATGCTGTTCTTCACAGAATCTATCCATTATAATCTTGATCTTCCCCATCCTCTTTTCCCCGTCACCTGTCTTTCCAATGCTTGTCTTGGCAGTCTTGCTTCTTTCATCCGCTTGACATGTTCAAAACACCTCAATCTGTTCTATTCCAGATTGTCACTTAGTTTGTGCACATTTAGCTCTTTTCATTTGTCTTCATTTCTCAGTCTACCTCTGCTTCTCTTCTGTACCATGCTTCTCAGGAACTTTATTTCAGTTGCCTGTACCCTAATTTCATCTCTCTGAGTCATTATCCAGATTTCTGCTGTACATGTCATGATAGGTAAGTAGTATTCATTGTACATTACTTCTTTTACCATCACTGGTACATCATTATTCCATATTAACCTCCACACCTGGCGGTAAAAGGCACTTCCCAGTTGTATCCTACTAATTTCCATATCCCGTCTTCCATTTTCTGTCACTTCACTTCCCATGTATTTAAAGTGTTCTACTATTTCCAATTCTTTGTCTCCAATTATGATAGCTCCTTTTCCTTTTTTTAATTCTATACTCATCACTGTCTTGCTCTTCTCCATATTGATCCTCAATCCCCACTGTTCAATCTTATTCAGTATATTCAGCTGTTGTTGTACCACCTCATCTTCCCAGATCACATCATCATCATCTGCAAACATCATTACATTCATTATTTTCCCTCTATAATCTTCTCCTGGAGGAGGCTCATATACCACACCCAGGAAACTGGAGATGGTTTAGGATGATGATGATGATGATGATGAATCTTCTCCTGCTGCCCTTACGATGTCATCCATCACCATTATGAACAGTGACAATATACTCCCTTGTTTTAGCCCATTGTGAATTCCAAACCATTCTGTTCTACCCACTGCTGTCTTCACACAGCTGTAACAGTTATCATATACTGCTTTTATCATTGTTATTAGTTCCCTGCCAATGCCCTTGTATGTCAGGCTTTCCCAAGCTTTTGTTCTCAGGATGCTGTGGTATGCCTTTTCTAAGTCTATAAAAGTCATTATCCTTCCCATATTCCCAGCTCTTTTCCACAATCTGTCTTAGAATGAAAATGGATTCTACTGATGGCTTTCCACTTCCAAATCAAAATTGCTCCTCTTGCAATTAATTTTCTACCTCTAATTATTCTTTCCAATATCCTTTCCACTATAATGGCAAGTGGGAGATGACTATGATGCCTCTGTAATTTACTGCATATCTTATCTTCTTTCTTGAATATTGGTATTATAATCCCCTTTTCCCCATCCTCAAGCAGTTCTCTCTCTCTCTCTCTCTCTCTCTCTCTCTTCATACACACGTGAGTATTCTATGATCCATTGGAGTCTCAGCAGTTCTGCACTCTACTTCATCTATTCCCATCTTCATATTTTTAATTGCCCATTCCATCTCTGTAATATCAGATTCCTTCTCTGTTACTTCTTCTGTTCTTCCTGCCTGGATATCTTCTCTACATGTCTGGTTTATCACGTTCAGCAGTTCACTAAAATATTTCCATCTGTTCATTATCTCTTTTGGTTATGTCAGTATTGCTTCTTTATTCTTCACAAATCCTGTGTTCAATGTTTCATTCCTACAGTTTCTTATAATTCCAAATAATCTTCTTTACTTCCTGGATGAATGTTTCCCAGCTTTTCTTGGGCTACTACTTTTCTGAAAACTCTTTTTGCTTCCATGTATATGACTCTACTCTCTTCATTCTTTTGTGTTTTCTATTATTTCCAAGTTTTTCCTTTTCCTTTACTTCATCTTCCACTCTATCATTCCACGATGTTGTCCCTTTCTCTCTTACCTTTTTTGATGTTCTGCCCCATGTTTTCTCTGCACACCTTCCAAAATGCACTCTTGAAGTTATTCCATTCCTGTTCAACACGACTAATATCTGTTCTTGGAATCAGTTTTAATTTCTGAACCTCCTTTTCCTTCAATCTCCAGACCCTAATCTTTCTTTCTCTTTTCTTCTTGTAGTTCTGTGACCTTACCAATTTTCAAATATATACATCAGAACTCTGTAAGAGATTAGCCAGGGTGTGGTATCTGTTGCAGAAACTGAAAACCTGCATCAGTCGGGATATGGTACTTGCAACCTATCGTGCTTTCTTTCACCCTCATACACTGTATGGGATCAGGTTATGGGGCAATTGTCCTTCATCAAATAATGTATTTATTTGGCAGAAAAAGGGAGTCCATCTAATTGCTGGATTAAAATTTAGAGATCCCTGTAAAACTTCCTTTGTGAGCCTACAAATTATATTCTTACAAATATTATGCATGTGAAAGAGAATCTTTCCGAATTTAAAGAAAGATCTACCGTTCACATGCACGACATAAGATACAAGAATGATCTGGATACTCCTTACTCCAGGCTTAGTAAAAGCACCAACAGCCACTGTTATCAACAGCTTAAGATGTACAATAAGCTTCCACTACCTGTTAATAGTGCATTTAACAGGGTACTGTCACAATTTTTAAGGAAAAAGGCATTTTATGGTGTAGAAGAGTATCTAGAATGTGGTATTTCAAAAACTGACCTACTATAGGTAGCTAAAATAATTTTTCTAATTATTCAGGCATTATGGCTAAGATATTGTCTATAGATTATTTTTTTAAATACTGACAATACCTAGTGTACATTTTCTGTACTTGATAGTGGAAGCAATAAAATATCTAAAAAATATCAAACTTGCTATCAATGCTCTTTAGTCATCCCCATAAGATCTTTCCAATGTCCTTTTTCCACTGATAAGTAATCAATCAATGTTTTCTTTCTTCTGTCTCTCGATCCATACCTGGTGATTTTCTGGCTATTTTTCTTCCTGAACCATGTGTTTCCTCTCATTAGTTGGTTCCTCTGTCAGAAGTCCATTAAAATATCCCCTTCTTGATTCTTGTTGCCATATCCATATGGACCCAGAATCTCTTCTCTTCCCATTTGTCCAATCAGATCTCCCATTATAATTACTTCCCTGTCATCTATATATTTCTCTATTTCTTATGGTAATTGTTCTGTGTTCTTTTCTTTATTTCCAGTTTCTGGAGTATATACCTGGAACAGATCTTGTGCTCTTGTCTCAAACTGTACCCTTGCAATGATCATTCTGCCATTGATCACCACCTCCTCCACATATTCCAGCACATCCTTTCTACTGATCATCCTACTCCATTTACTGCATCCTGTCCTCCACTGTAAAACATCCTGTACCCTTTCTTCTGTTTTCTTTCCTCTCTTCCTCTCCATTTAGTTTCACTAAGACCACGGATGGATTTGTCACCCCTCTTTCATGAACTCTATCAGCTCTTCCATCTTGTCTGTTAGGGTTAGGATGTTGACTGTCCCAATCTGGATACACTGTGGTCACCCACTTCGCACAGCTCTTCCAGTACCTGAAGAACTGCGCATCACTCACAGGGAATGCCCTGTTGAAGCCGTTGGTCCTCTTATGGGGTAGCGTTATTTTGTGCCGCCCGACACTTGGCACACAGTCACTGGCTGTACAGTCTACTCTAATACCGTAGTGGACTTGATGATCAGCCAGACATTATCAAATAACCATGTGATTTGCAGTTCCCTCCTATGGAACCATTTAGTATAAAAATACTCAAGTATAAATCTGCAAATAAATACAGTAAAACCTCGTTAATTCGAAGTCGTTGGGACTCAAAAATCGGACTTCGAAATACGTGATTTCGAATTAACCGCTAATTCGCAATTCAGAGGTACCTACTCTTGCCGCGTTACAAAATGTTCTAAGGTCCGTTATTGCATGCAGTTAACCTTGATTCACAATTTATACCTTTCATAAACCATGAAAAAAGAACTATTTCCAAAATGTATCCAAGAAGGTGCATTTACAGTATTCAAAAAATGCACTTGGACATCTCACTGGCAAACATAACTTCACGCAACGAAAGGAAGAGAAAAAAAAAGCATGATTCAAAGACGAGGAGAAATTGTACTGGCTCCCATTTGCAAGTGCTTTATTTATTGGATTACTATACTGTATGCATTTTATATGCCTTGTATTTACACAGAAAGTACCCGATGCCCTTATACATTGGTGTTCGGTGTTAAAATCGAACTTCCTATGACTCTATCCTTGTACGATTTCCTGCCATGGCACTTCTCTCGTACTTCAGAAATGTAAACACTTGCCGCGTCACAATGTGTTCTAAGACCCATTAATACATGCAATCACCCCAATTCACAGTTTAAACCTTTCAAATGCCATGGAAAGAACTATTTCCGAAATGTGTCCAACAGGATGCATTTACAATGTTAAAATAATGCACTTGGATAAATCACTGAAAACATAACCTCACGCAACGAAAGGAAAATAAAACACAATTCGAAGACGAGGATAAATTATGGTGGTTCCCCTGTGCAAATGCATTATTTTTTGGATTTTTGTACCGTTTCCATTTGTAGATGCTTTGTACTAGCATGGAAAGTGAGCGACGTCCTTAAAACACTGTGGCTTATCGAACTTTCCTATGACGAGGGGACAAAGTTTCTTGCTTCCATGTGCATTGCAACACACTACAATGACCCCATCCACGACCTTTGTACGATTCCCCGGCTGGCACTTTCTCCTTTAAAATAATAAGACCGTTTGGGCTCGCATTAAAATAAAGCAATGCAGTTTCGTCAGCAATGACAATATTGTTCAGTGCCTACGAATTTATTATATGAGCCACGTTTTTTCGTCAACTGTCGGCATCGCCAGTGTTCGCGGATTCTGTTTTTCCGCACGCTGCCCGTTGCATGATATTATAGCGTTCCTTAAATGAATACAATAGAATTCCGATTTCATTCAACTTAGCAATCATGAAGCGCACTGTAGACCCACCGAAGTGAGTGTAAGTGCGGATAGCTACCCCTCCACGTTCCGGAACACGCATTCTATTATGACGCGAATAAATTTTGAGTTGAAATTACTCCGTAACATAACTTACTATTGTTTTAAACTGTACAGGCAGTTTCGAATTACAAGTCTTAATTTCGGTAATGGGGCCGACATTGTACTTCGAATTACGAATTATCCGTATTTCGAATTAAACCATTTAAATAACATGCAAAACTGTATCTTATGTTTCCGGGAACGAGACCTTCTTCGAATTAGGCAGGATTCTGAATTAACCGATTTCGAATTATCGAGGTTCTACTGTAATATGAGTTTCTCAGAAGGGAACAGGACAGCAATATTTTGTGAGGAAATAATGATATTTGGTATACTTCCTCTAAAGGTCTTGATAAAACTGTAGTGCTGATATTTTACCCTAACAGAAATTCCTTAATCAGCAACTAAATCTATTAACTGTGGTTTCTCACTTTTGTGTGTTCTTATATGCAGGTATACTCTGAACATTATACCTTCTAAACTGACGTTTTGGCTAATGTTGGCTCTATCTGGGGGCTGTGCATGGAAACATAGACATCCAGCCAATCCCAAACAGCCATTCATCTATATATATAAAATTAAGAGTTTTGTCTGTACATTGCTCAAAATTTAAAAAGGATGGTATTTCTGTATCAGTCGTGTCCACAGTAACAAGGAAATGCATTTTTTAATTTTCCGTAATTTCTGTCTGTCTGTATGTATGTATGTACACGCATCACGAGAAAACGACTGAAGAGAATTTATTGAAAATCGGTATGCAAAGTCGGGGAATAAGTCGCTACAATCTAGGCCATAAATAATTTTATTGACGATGAGGGAAATGGTAGTTTAGGAGAAGGCCTAAAAGTAAATTATGAAATATTTATGTCATTAATGGTTTTATCTTGATGAAAATCGGTATACAAAGTTGAGAAATAAGTTGCAATAATCTAGGTCATAAAAACCTTTATTCATGCTGAGTGAAATGGTAGTTTAGAGGCAGGCCTAACATTTAATTCTCAAATATTTATGTTATTAGTGGTCGTATCTTAATGAAAATCGGTGGGCAAAGCCGGGAAATACGTCACTATAATCTAGGCTATAAAATTGTATTTGTGCTGAGAAAAATGGTAGTTTAGGGGAAGGCCTATAATTTAATTCTCAAATATTTACGTTATTAGTGGTCCTATCTTAATGAAAATCCGTAAGCAAAGTTAGGGAGTAAGTCGCTATTATCTAAGCCATAAATGATTTTATTCACGCTAAGTGAAATGGTAATTTAGGGTAAGGCCAAAAATTTAATTCTCAAATAATTATGTTGTTATTGGTTGTATCGATAAATACTACGTAATTAAAGTTATACAGTATTGAATTTCCGATCATTTATGTCTTACACATTGTTACTGTACCGCCTATGATCACAGAGATATTCATGAAATTGAATTTTTGTTACTAAGTCTATATCAGCACCGGGTCACAAGATGGTAAACAGAATTTAATGAAAATTGGTATGTAAAGTCGGAGAATAATGAACTACAGTCTACGCTATAAATATTTTTTTAAGACACCCTAATATCACAGAGTCGAAAGAAAACTAAATGCGAAGGCCTACAATATAGAAAGCTCATAAAATTTATCAACAATAACTTTGCATTGACAGTTGTTTGTTGTAATGTGCTTTGTGTCTGCTGTTGCCACTTATCTCCGATAGATAGGATTACTGCTGCGTACCGTATATTTTTAAAAATTTGCTTTACGTCGCACCGAAACACATAGGTCTTATGGCGACAATGGGATAGGAAAGGACTATGAGTGTGAAGGAAGCGGCCTTGGCCTTAATTAAGGTACAGCCCCAGCATTTGCTTGTATGAAAAAGGGGAAATAACAGAATGCCATCTCCTGGGCTGTCGTCAGCGGGGTTCGAATACACTATCTCCCGGTTGCAAGCTCACAGATGAGTGCCCCTAAGCACACACCAACTCGCCCGGTCGTACCGAGTGTAACAGCCTGCCTGAATATTGGCGGGAAGTAGCTGGGGAGTTAGGTAACTTTCATCTTTAGCATGCCATTCCTCTGGTTCATAAATTTTCTGATACTACTGGTATGTAACACACTGGTTCATCATAGCATTCGAGCTATTCAATTCCTACTCTGAGGCACTGCTTGGAATGAGCAGTGTGCACATTTAACGGAATAAGGGAAGAGGAGTGTTCACGACTGTCCGCGGCCTGGTCATTCCAGCTCAGGAACTTTGGATGTTAGATCAGCACTGTAGTACTGTTCGTTAAAAGTGAGAAAATGTGTGGTTTTTCATTTGATCAAGTGTTTTATATGATAACATTGCTTTTAATCGCTACATTCCTACTGACTTCAGTTAGGAAAACCACAAAGTCAGTCTTGCTGAGAATCAAGTAGCGAAGCACGGGTACATAAGCTAGTAATTTAATCATTTAATTTTAATAATTTTATTAATTTAATCATTTAATTTCATCGATTGCAAATATTAATGATGATCCATAAGTAATTGGTTATAATGCATAGGTCCATCATTTAATGCAGTTTCTCTTTGCAAGGTCAAGAAGTAAATAACAGTTCAAATTGGTTCATGGTGTGGGTTACTGTAGCCATGTCCTAGTATAGCTTTATATCGGTTGAGCACGATCTTCAAACCTAGTTGCCAACTTAATTGTGTACATCACCACATGGTTTAGCTACCTCACTTGGCGTATATGGTATTTGGTACGGTTTGCAATCTTTTGCATTTTCTTCAGTAATTTGTGTTTTTCATATTGTCATTTCTAGTCTTTATCTCTCTAGTATAGTATAGCGTAGTTTACAGTTTAGCATAGCATAAATTAGTAAAATAGGCTAGTTTTTTTAATAGGTTTAATAGTACAGTGTAACTGTAATTTTATTTTCATCTGTGTGTTAGTGTATAGTTCATCTGTGTGTAACATGTCTCAGTGTAGTTTGTGAAGGACAAACGTCATGAATGTGACTCTGAGATCAGCAGAGTGTTCCCTTTGTAGGCCATAACCTCCTTCCTGTGCCAGCCATTGAATGAATAAATGAGCCTGTAGTGTCCCATGAAGGACAAAGGCTTCTCTCGGGACAGGGAGTTCTGTTCAATTGATCTACGAGTAAAGCCATGCGGAGCATAGGTTATATCACAACTTTATTTCATAACCTTGAACACCTAATCTGGAGTGCTACAAAGTCCAGTTTTGAGAGATTCTGGAACTTTAACAGGTCTAAGCAATGTGAATGCTCTAACAGGAAGTCTTTGTACTACTGAATGAGTAGAAACATGATTGGCATAGTTCTATCAAAGGTAAATTTGCACCAATAGTAAAAACTGAACATGAAAACTTCTCAAATTTCTTGGATGACAATTGTAATAGAAAAGACTTACACGATTCTTACTGAAAAATGAACATGAATTAATTAAAATGTTAGTCCTGCTTTCTCTGACCAATACGCATATCAAAATTAAGAGGTGTAAGTCAACAATGAATTATATATGTTGACAGTAAAACATGCTTACCTAGCAAAGTCTGAAGACTTTGAGATTATGTGTTCAAACTCTGCAAAAGACAGAGCCCCATCATCATCCAGATCAGCTTCATCGAGCAGATTTTGAATTAGATGCTGCATGTCTTGTTCACTCAAGCGTTGTTGACCTGTCAAGCGATCGACCACCTGCCGCAAGTCAGCAACACCCAGCATGTCATCTCCATCAAAATCTGGAGACAATCACATGATTACATCGATATGAAACTACATGCTTCTCTTTTATATGTAAACTAGCATTAGCTCTACTCTTCACTGCACATACAAACAGCAATAAGTTTTAAGAGAGAAGTTCAACAAAAAATGCATGTTACAAATGGAAACGACTAGGTTACACAATAATGTTATTAATAAACAGTGGAACCAGGTCCATAATGTTCTTCATACTGCCGTAGATTTATCAAGTGTTTTGTTCTGAAGCACATGACTTCAATTTTTGAAGAAAATAATTCAAACTGGGTAAAATTATTTGGCCTCTTAAAATTGTTGATGTCAACGAACAACTTGCAACCTTTTTCTAGGAACAATTTCCATATATCAACAAGTGTGACTGTCTTTCTCTAGATTTACTAGCTAGAGAATGGAATGCACAGCAAAAGCAAAATTAACTGTATTAGGCGAGTTGAAAAGAAAAGTGAGAAAGAAACTGTTACTTGGTAGCCTCCACCCAACAACCATAAACACAACATTATTTTAATTTCAACCATTAAAAACTATTTTTAAAATTTGGCTCCCAGACCTTAAGTCACTTCCTTTTGTCTCCCCTAATACTGCCATATACCTATCAGTCACCAAATCATCCACAAGTTTATTAAAGTTCACATACTGTATATCCAGGATCAAAAAGAGTTCTTGAATATAATGTCCATAGGCGCATAGGTAACAGATATTTCACTCATTGTGTATATGTGGTAACAAACATTTTCGGAGTGATGCAAGTGTGTAATGGACTAGTGTAACTCGGAAACAATTCTCTAAACCCATGGGTAAATAGTGAAAATATCAAGCTTGATTAGTAGATAGTGGAGGTGGTATTATTATTATTATTATTATTATTATTATTATTATTATTATTATCTACGTAGTTATGCACGACAGGTTGTCAGTACGGACTTTACTTGGTATCAATCATGGCTGTATCATTTATTATTTGTGTGCTGTATGATCTGCTTTTGTGTAACAGAACATGTGAGGTTATGTCATGATACTTCTGCTGTATGTTCATCTGTGAACATGACAGGAGATATGAACTCAATTTCTTGTCATCCAACAATAATGAATTGTAAATATTTTGTTTATTGTGGAAATTAACTGTTTGATTTAATGAACATCACATTATGGCGTACTTCATTTCAACTTTTTTTTTTAAAACAAACTTTTAGTCCACAGTTCTCTACGTCTTCTTCTTCTCCAAACCTTATCCATGCAATGGATCATTGTCCTCCATCTGCTTCTCACATCTCCCTGGAAATACAAAAGGTGCAGTGTTGCTTCTGAGGATTCCTTAGCTCTTTGCCCTGATCCACTATGATGCCTCATGCAGGTTATCATCACAGTGGGCTCGCCACACATGAAGGCATTTTATACCTAACTGCCAGGTTTCAAAGATGCCGTGCCTAATGTGACAACAGACACCTTTTCTGGTCTAGAACAGATGCTCCCTGCTGGATTTCAAAGCCATTTCTTCCACTGAGCAACAAGCATCCAACTAAAGCAGCTCCTACATCTGAAGCCATTGGCCCCTTTAAAGAGTCGGATTATTTAGTCGACGGCGAGTCCCTGGCTGTACAGTTTACTCCATCCCATAGCAGGTAACCCTTTCAAATTGACAGGAAAAACGGCAACACGAAGAACTGGAGAACGACGACACATACAATGCAAGGTATGTACCAATGCCAATGTTGAAAATGTTTTTTAAAAAAAGGGGTGCCAATAAAATGTATACACACTTGACAGGGGATATTTATTTAATATATTAAAAAGCTGGACAAAAAAACCAGTAATGTGTAGTATGATTTTCTGTAAACAAATAGACTGTATTTTTAGGTAGGTATGTATCTATATATATATATAATTAGGCATTTACTTTATGTCAAGTAAGTTATGTGAAATTCAACTCGCGTGCAGGTATTTCCTCTAGTGCGTGCCGTGCACCACGGCAGCACACACTAATTTCTTGCATTGCATTCAGACAGAAGATTGTGTTAAGTTGTTGTGTAGTTAATCTACAGTAGTAGAGGCACGTCAGTGTTAGAAAACTGAGCAAAAAGCACGGGTACGTTATGCTAGTGCTGCTATACAACAGGCAACAACAAACAAATGAAGCCAAGATTATCATATGATGTTCTGTAAACAGATGTGACTCGCATGACATTATGCTAGTGTTGCTGGAACGAAATGAAGCCAAGATTATCGTTTGAACAGCGGAAAGTAATTTTGAAGTGGTACTGGAAAACCGAGAATGTTGTTGAAGTTCAACGGCAATGGAGACGTGTGTACAGAACATGTGTACAACAGGAGTGACAACTGCATGCATTCGAGACAAATTTGAAACTCTTGGTACCATATGTGATGTTCACAAGGACAGATCTGGGAAACCTCGCACAGCAACAAGCCCCACGTCCTCGACTATGGTTTTTGAACACTTTGACCACTCACCGCAGGAATGTACAAAGCAATGTGTGCGTGAGACTGGGATTAGCAGAACCAGCATACACAGTATTATTAAAACACCAAAAATGAAAATTTTCACCCCAAGAATTTTGCATGCATTAAATGGAGATTACCCTAATCAGAAAATTCAGTACTGTGAGTGGTTTCAGAGCATGGTGCAAGAGAATGAGGCCTTCATAAGGAAAGTTGTTTGGTCTGATGAGACACAATTTTAGGTTAAATGGAACTGTTAACAAGCATAACTGCGTCTACTGGTGTACAAACAATCCACAAGTTTTTATGGAAAAGGCTGTTAATTTACCTGGAATTAATGTTTTGATGTGGGTTATAATCTAGGGGTCTAATTGGACCATTCATTTTTAGGAACAGTAACTGGCCAAGTGTACCTGAACATGATATGCACATCCATCTTACCCACCATTCACAGACTCTATGGAAATAAGGAATATCACTTCCAACAGGATGGTGCATCACCAAGATGTCTCTGGGTAACTTTAATGACAATTTTCCAGGGCACAGGATATGATGAAGAGGTCCAATTGAGTTTCCACCGCATTCTCCAGATCTAACTCCATTGGAGTAGTTCTATCTATGGGGGAACACTTAAGGATGATGCACACAGTAAAAAACCAACTTACACTAGCAGCACTTCGCGAAAAATTGAAACGACATGTGCTGCAATCGCTGAGAACACTTTAGCAAACATTGCTCGATCAGTAGTTAAATGTAGTCAGGAGTGTATAGACGCCGATGGTGGGTATTTTGAACAACTGTCGTAACTGAAAAACTGGAAAAGTCAAAGACGATTAGTTGCTTATCATTTTCTGTTTGTGTGAATTCAGCTTCATTATGTTGACACATCCTCTGCAAACCATGTGGGGAGGTTTGCGTGTCCCAATGAACACAGATAGCTGAGCCGCAGGTGCAACCATATCGGATGTGTATCTGTTGAGAGACCAGACTAAGGAATGGTTCATTGAAAGAGGGGTAGCAGCCTTTCGGAAGTTGCAAGGGCTGCAGTCTAGATGATTGACTGGTATGGCCTTGTAATAATATTCAACATGGCTTAGCTGTGTTGATACTGCCACACGGCTGAAAGCAACGGGAAACTACAGCCATAACTAACTCCCTAAGACATACAGATCTCTCCATATGAATGATGCACTGAGGATGGCTTCCTCCCGAGTAAAATATTCCAGAGGTAAACCAGTCCCCCATTCGAATCTCTGGGTGGGAACTACACGACAGGGAGCGATCATCAGGAAGATTGATACTGATATTCTGCAAGTCGGAACGTGGAATGTTAGAAGTCTGATTCATTGTGGTAGGTTAGAGAATCTGAAAAGGGAGATGGATAGACTAAAGTTAGATGTAGTTGGTATAACTGAAGTACGTTGGCAGGATAAACAGGATTTTTGGCCAGGCAACTACCGAATTATCAACACAAAATCAAACAGGGGAAATGCAGGAATTGGTTTAATAATGAATAAGAAAATAGGGCAACAAGTAAGCTACTACGACCAGCACAGTGAAAGAATTATTGTCGTCAAGATAGACACCAAACCAATGCCCACCATAATAGTGCAGGTCTATATGCTTACTAGTTCAGCGGATGATGAGGAAATCGAAAGAATATATGAAGAGAGAGAAGATTTAATACAATATGTAAAAGATGACGAGAATCTAATTGTGATGGGAGACTGGAATGCAGTGGTAGACCAAGGAAGGGAAGGTAATACAGTAGGAGAATTCGAATTGGAGAAAAAGGAACGAAAGAGGAAGTCGATTGGCTGAATTCTACACTGATCATAATTTAGTCCTTGCCAATACTTGGTTCAAACACTACAAACGACGGCTGAATATGTGAACGAAACCTGGAGACACTGGAAGGTATCAAATAGACTTCATTATGATTAGGCAGAGATTCAGAATACAGCCCCATATCCAGAATCTGACATTTATAACCCTCGTACATATCTTTTGTGGCCGGATGTTATTTCAAATGAAGATCTATGGTAAGCAACTAATCGGCAGCCAATTGAAATGCAGATGAGGGTGAGAAAATGGCGCTGGATAGGACAAACTTTAAGGAAGCCCGCTGGAGCCATTGAAAAGACAGCGCTCGACTGGAATCCCCAAGGCACTAGAAAGCGTGGACGTCCAATGAAGACCTGGAAAAAGACGATCGACGAGGAATGTCTAACAGTGGGGAAAACCTGGAATGAAGTGAAGAGGTTAGCCAGCAATAGGAACAGATGGAAGTCTTTCATGGAAGCCCTGTGCTCCAGGAGGAGCAACAGGAAATAAGTCAAAAGTAAGTCAGAGATTCAGAAACCAGGTGTTGGATTGAAAAATTTTCCCGGCAGCAGACATGGACTCTGACCACAACTTGTTAGTCATGAAATGCCATTTGAAGTTCAAAAAATTGAAGAAGGGAAGGATTGTAAGGAGAGGGGATCTAGGCAAGTTGAATGAAAAGAGTGTGAGGGATTGTTTAAGGATCATGTTGCACAAGGACTGAATGAAAAGGCTGAAGGAAACACAATAGAGGAAGAGTGGACAGTAATGAAAAATGAATTCGGTAGAGCTGCTATAGAAATGTTAGGAAGGAAGAAAAGATCAACTGATAATCAGTGGATAACTCAGGGGATACTAGACCTGATTGATGAACAATGAAAATACAAGAATGCAACAAATGAAGAGGGCAGAAAAGAATACAGGCAATTAAAGAATGAAGTGGATTGAAAGTGCAAGGTAGCTAAGGAAGAATGGCTGAAGGAGAAGTGTAAGTATGTCGAAGGAGAAGTGTAAGTATGTCGAAGGTTGTATGGTCCTAGGAAAGATAAATGCTGCATACAGGAAAATCAAGGAAACCTTTGGAGAAAAGAAATCTAGGTGTATGAATATTAAGACCTCTAGGAAAAGGAGACAAAGAAGAAAGATGGCAGGAACATATCCAACAGTTGTATCAAGGTAAAGATGTAGATAATTTGGTTCTAGAACAAGAAGAGGCTGTTGATGCTGATGAAATGAGAGACCCAATTTTGAGGTCAGAGTTTGACAGAGCTGCGAGCAACCTAAATAGGAACAAGACACCTGAAATTGATGACATTCCCTCTGAATTACTGATTGGCTTAGGAGAAACCAGCATGGCAAGGTTATTCCATTTAGTGTGTAAGATGTATGAGACAGGAGAAGCCCCATCCGATTTTCGGCAGAATGTTGTTATACCTATTCCCAAGAATTCCCAAGGTGCGGTGTGAAAACTACCGCACCATTAGTTTAGTGTCTCATGCCTGCAAAATTTTAACACCTATTATTTACAGAAGACTTGAAAAACAAGTTGAAGCTGAGTTGGGAGAAGATCAATTTGGCTTCAGAAGAAATGTAGGAACATGTGAAGCAATCCTGACTTTACATCTGATCTTAGAGGATCGATTCAAGAAAGACAAGCCCATGTGCATGGCATTCCTAGATCTAGAAAAGGCATTCGATAATGTAGATTGGACCAAGCTATTTAAGATTCTGAAGGTGATTGGGATCAGATACCAAGAACGAAGAATTATCTACAATCTGTATAAAAATCAGTCTTCAGTGATAAGAATCGAGGGCTTTGAAAAAGCAGCAGCAATCCAGAAAGGAGTGAGGCAAGGCTGCAGTTTGTCCCCTCTCCTTTTCAATATTTACATAGAACAGACAGTAAAGGAAATCAAAGAGGAATTAGGAAAGGGAATCACTATCCAAGGAGAGGAAATCAAAACCTTGAGATTTGCCAATGATATTGTTATTTTATCTGCGACTGCAGAAGATCTCAAGAAGCTGCTGAATGGTATGGACAAAGTCTTGGGTAAGGAGTACAAGATTAAAATAAATAAGTCCAAAACAAAAGTAATGGAGGGCAGTCGAACGGAGGCAGGTGATGCAGGAAATATTAGATTTTTTAATTTATTTTTGCCATTTGCTTTACGTCGCACCGACACAGATAGGTCTTATGGCGATGATGGGACAGGAAAGGGCTAGGAGTGGGAAGGAAGCGGCCGTGGCCTTAATTAAGGTACAGCCCCGGCATTTGCCTGACGTGAAAATGGGAAACCATGGAAAACCATCTTCAGGGTTGCCGACAGAGGGGTTCGAACCCACTATCTCCCGAATACTGGATACTGGCCACACTTAAGCGACTGCAGCTATCGAGCTCGGTGATATTAGATTAGGAATTGAAGTCTTAAAGGAAGTAGATGAATATTGTTACTTGGTTAGTAAAATAACTAACGATGGCAGTAAGGAGGACATAAAATGCAGACTAGCACAAGCAAGGAAGAGCTTTCTTAAGAAAAGAAGTTTGCTCACTTCAAAATTAGGAATTAGAAAGATGTTTTTGAAGACTTTCGTGTGGAGTGTGGCATTGTATGGAAGTGAAACATGGACAATAACTAGCTCAGAAAGAAAGAGAATAGAAGCTTTTGAAATGTGGTGTTACAGAAGAATGGTGAAGGTGAGATGGATAGATCGAATCACGAATGAAGAGATACTGAATCGAATTGGTGAGAGGCGATCGATTTGGCTAAATGTGATTAAAAGAAGAGATAGAATGATAGGACACATCTTAAAACACCCAGGACTTGTTCAGTTGATTTTTGAAGGAAGTGTAGGTGGTAAGAACGGTAGGGGTAGACCAAGGTATGACAAGCAGATTACAGCAGATGTAGGATGCAATAGTTACGTAGAAATGAAAAGGTTAGCACAGGATAGGGTGGCATGGAACGCTGCATCAAACCAGTCTGCGGACTGATGACTCAATATGTTAACACAATTTTTAATAATAATGTTATTGGCTTTACATCCCACTAACTGCTTTTATGGTTTTGGGAGACAGCAAGGTGCAGGAATTTAGTCCCACAGGAGTTCTTTAACGTGCCAGTGAATCTACCGACACAAGGCTGGCGTATTTGAGCACCTTCAAAGAACAGAGGTTGAAGTGAGGACACTTACCAATCGAATCAAACGAAGAGTAAGAGAGAATTCAAACAAACCACCATCTGCTATTCCTAGGCAGGAATCTCAGAATGTTGAAGATGAGAAAATACTTTCAGCCATGCCAGCAAGAAACACTCTTCCATGATGTGTTAACAGAGCTCAAAATGCAAACAGGCTCCATTGTCTGGATCAATCCAGCCATGTAAAATAATACCACACCTACCGGAGAATCCTTTTCACAATTTGACAGTGGAATGAGTTATCATTGTCACCATTATATTTTATATACATCAGGCATTACCGACTATATACCATCCGCAGTGTTATTTATAATCATGTTTTCCTACTGGTTTTCTGCCTTTGTGCAATGAAGGGTCAAGCCATCTATAATTGAGTTTTCTAGAATGAGAGGAATTCTACCCAACACTCTGGATTGGAACTAAACCCACAGTATTTCATGATGGATTCAGAGATCAATGAATGCAATCCGTTTATTATTTTGGAACTCTTCAACAATGGCTGTTTGTTCCATTTTACACACCAAAAGACCATTAACCATGGCCTGAAGTAACTGTACAATGATGATGAAATGTGATGAACTTCCAGAAACTTGTTGCTTTATCCTTCATCCCTATAGATGATTTGGAAGACACATTCAATGGCCTCTTGGACATGAACCATGATGAATTAAATGATGTTGCAACATACACAGAAAATACTTTTATCAAAAGATGTCCCGCCATAGCTACAAGACGAGCTCTTTTATCATGTTTTGGACCTGAAATCTGGAAAGTACACGATTAGGTAATAAACAAGATACAACGTAAACAAACCTTCGTTGAAGGTTGCCATTCTAGTTTTCAGAGAATATTACGTACACATCACGCATCAGTGCTGAAGTTCCCAGAACATATACAGAAAGATGAAGTGAACAATTTCGTGTTACAGTTACAACTCGCTCAAGGATATGGCAGTGACCCAATATTTTTAAAATCATTTTATACTACCTAAGCAGCTAATTGAAAGAACTGTTGGTAGATATCAAGAATATAAGAGAAACAATGACACCGACTTGTACCTGCATGCAATCAATCATAAATTATATGGTGTAGAAACTGAAGAGGAAATCCAACACTTGTAAGAAACTTGTAAGAAGTTCAGTTACTGCA